>NC_048219.1:161243247-161384294 GCF_002007445.2 Ailuropoda melanoleuca | reverse complement strand
TATATATATAATATATAGGGATACTTATGTTGCTTCCCTATCTTGGCTATTGTAAATAATGCTGCAATTAACGGGGGGGGCATATATTTCTTAGAATTACTGTTTTTGTTTTCTTCAGGTAAAAATCTAGTAGTGGAATTAATAGAACGTGTGATATATCTATTTTTAAATTTTTGAGGATTCCCACATACTGTTTTTCATAATGCCTGCGCCAATTTACATTCTTACCAACAGTAAACGAGGGTTCCCTTTTCTCCACATCCTTGCCAACAAGGATGTGTTATTTCTTGTTATTTCTTGTCTTTTTGATACTAGCCATTCTAACAAGTGTGAGGTGATATCTCACTGTGGTTTTGATTTGGATTTCCCTGATGATTAGTGATGTTGAGCATCTTTTCATGTGTCTCTTAGTTATCTATATGTCTTCTTTGGAATAATGTCTATTCAGGTCCTCTGCCCATTTTTCAATGGGATTATTTGATTTTTGGTGTTGAGTTGAATGAGTTCTTTATATATTTTGACATTAGGCTCTTATTGGATATATGATTTTCAAGTATGTTCTTCTATTCAGTCTACTGCCTTTTCATTTTGTTGATGTTCTCTTTGCTCTGCAAAAGGTTTTTAGTTTGATGTAGCCCCAGTTTTATTTTTGCTTTTGTTTTCTTTCCTGAGGAGACATATCAGAAAAATGTTGCTAAGACCAATGTCCAAGAGATTACTTCCATGTTTTCTCTCAGGAGTTTTATAGTTTTAGGTTTTAATCCGTTTGGAGTTTATTTTTGTGTATAGTGTAAGAAAGTGGGCCAGTTTTATTCTTTTGCATGTAGCTGCCCAGTTTTCCTAGCACCATTCATTGAAGAGACTGTCTTTTCCCTATTGTATATTCTTGCCTCCTTTATTGTAGATTAATTAACCATATAAGAATGGGTGTGTTTCTGGGCTCTATTCTGTTCTGTTGATCTCTGTGTCTATTTCTGTGCCTGTACCACACTGTTTTAATTACTATAGCTTTGTAGTTCAGTTTGAAATCTGAGATTGTGATACCTCTAGCTTTGTAGTTCTTTCTTGAGATTTCTTTGGCTATTATGGGTCTTTTGTGGTTCTATACAAATTTTAAGATTGGTTGTTCTAGTTCTGTAAAAAATATTAGTGTTTTGATAAGGATTTTGTTGAATCTGTAGAGTTCTCTGGGGAGTATGTACATCTAACAGTGTTAAGACTTCCAGTCTATGAGCATGGTATACCTTTCCATTCATTTGCATCATCTTCAATTTCTTTTATCAATGTCTTCAGTTTTCAGACCACTATTGTATTTGGGCAACTCTTATTCTGTCTCTTTACCTGTCTGGATGACTGATACTTAATCAGAAGATAGTTTTCCATTTCTAACAGTTGCTTATGAGGCTTTTGGTAAGCAGTAGCTAAAAACTATCAATATGTAAAATCTTGTTAGTGATCTCATCCTGCAATTTGATAATAAATATTAATCATCAGATGAGTTTAATTAGTGCTTAAGTCACACCTACTAGATCTAAGTCCAACAGTCATATAACAGGTAGACACAAATTGAAATTTAAGCATCTGTAGTAGTTCCAAACTATGACTTTTAGTACAAGAAATATTAACCACAAAGCCAGACTTTAAAGTTTGGATTTATGTGCATATACCTAATGACAGATTTTTAAAGTATTGTTATAATTTCTGATTCTTTCAGCTTACAATGACAAGATTGTTGCATTTCTGCGCCAACCCAACATCTTTGAAATTCTACAGGAGCGTCAACCTGATCTTACCAGGAATCATTCACTCAGGTAACTGCAGTATTGGTGTTTGGTTCAGGTTCTGTAAACCCCAACTATTAAATCTTCAATAATACTGATAATCATCTTGGAAATTTATTCTTTCTTTCTGGCAGTCTGAATAAAGTCACCTTGTGCACAAATACTTTGTCATCAACAACCAGGTCATTGTAGTCCTGGCTTTTCTCTATTAACTATAAAGATCGAATAAGATTGACTAAAGAACCTAGAACCTTCTTTAAAGAAGAAATATGAAAAAAACACAAAAATTCATAGCCAAGAATACATCCTTGATGTGCAGATTATAATGAAAATAGTAAGACACTAACCTTTTTGAATATAGCTTGGATAAACAAAAGTAAAGGAATTTACTGAATTGAGACTTATAAAATCCTAGGCTCGGTATTCACATTTTTTCATAATAAAAACACAGTGGAACCCAAGGAGGGAATCTGATCCTCTTCACCATCCAGTATTCCCCTGCATGAACCCTCTCTTCTAAACAGTTCTTCAATGTGTCACACTTAAGTCCAGTTTTACTTTCCTAAATACATGCCATTCCTGTTCCCTAGCAAGTTTTTCTTTTGTTCATTTGGCAAGGAAGGTCTTTCCTTTAAAACTCTGCAAGCTATCACTCCTTGAAGCCTCTCAGCTACACTGTGAGATCTTGCTCTCAAGATCTAGGCTAGTATTTCTCAACCTCAGTGTTGTAGGCATCAGTGGAGATGGAAAAAGATGTGAGTTTCTGCTAAAAATTTGACATAACTCAAAACTCATTTGGTTCATATGCCACCTTTCCTGGTAGAAATGTTTGTCCAGTGGTGCCATCTTGGCCCACAGCAGTGATTCTCCAGTATTATGCTACTTAGTTGTACCAAACTTTTCATCAGGATCACCTGGGGAACTTTGTAAAGTGTAAAATGCCAGGTGTTCTCTCCCCCAACTCTTCTCCCTTCTCTTAATTTATACCCCCTATCCTCCTAGACCCTGTCCAGTTATTTAATTCAGGAGGTCTGGGGGAGAACGCAAGCATTTAATATCTTAAAACCTCTCTATCTAATTCCAATGACAAATCCAGGTGTAATAATCTCTGTTCTAGACACTAATTGATAATTAATTATGTAGTGTATCACACTGTCCTTTATACTGTTTTGGTTATATGACTTTTTTGCTATAATTTGACTTTTCAAGTCCTTATGCTTTGTTTTCCAACTAGATTATAAGTTCCTTACATCCCCTCCTTACTGCTTAAATATCAAGAATAGTACTTTGCATACAATGAATGTATATACATACGTGTATACATAGATAGAGATGTTTTTGTTGATTTGAAAATAAATTACCAATTCTTCTTATTATGTTCTTAGTCTCTCATATCTTTTATTTTATTGAGGTATGATTGATATACAACATTATATTAGTTTCAGGCATATAACACAATGATTCAATATTTGTATATATTGTGAAATGATCATCACAGTAAGTCTAGTTAAGATCCATCACCACACATTGTTACAGGATTTTTTTCTTATGATGAGAACTTTTAAGATCTCTCTTAGCAATTTCCAAATATGCGATACAGTATTATTAACTACAGTTGCCATGCTGTACATACATCCCCATGACTGACTTATTTTATAGCTGGAAGTTTGTATGTTATGAACCCCTCTCCCCATTTTGCCCACTCCCCACCTCCTGTCAGTCTCTCATAGCTTTAAAATTATCATTTCCTTCTAAAGTTTCTAAAGGCTAAGGCTGCATGTAAATGTAATTTCAAGCATGACTACAAACATTGCCTACACAAGAATCCCAGTTTTACATTAGTTAACATCAAACCCAAGTCTCAGTGCTCCTCTCAACCTGACAAGCATGCTGTTCTCAATCACAAGAAAATTATAAAAATTAGATGAGCCATCTCATTTTGCATATTTGTATATTATGACATCGGCTCAGTAATCCATGGTCCACTGGAGAGTCTCGTGTAAGAAGTTTTAGTTAATAATATTGCAGAAGTAAACTCCTCCATTGTCCGCTGAGAGATCTTAGAGATTCCAGACCACAAAAGAAAACAAAAAAACAAATCTCTCCTCTTTTGCTAACCACAAAATAAGGAGAACTCTATTTTTTTCTTTCCCACCAGCGCTCGCCCCAACACACACACACACACACACACAAAGACACACACACACACGTGCACGCATGCGTCACATGCACTTTTATTCAGTATCTATTCCTGTCAAGGTACCCTACCCCCCACAAAAACAAAACAAGAAAGAGGAAACTCAAGAAGGTTTCTCCTTTGGCTCTGCACTCCACATTATTATTTACAGCAATTTTACATATCTTTAAATTTCCACCATTGGAGATACCGGATGATTTATTCTACCTGAACAAGGCATCTAACAGTATCATTATTCCTGAATGATTTGACAGAACCTTAATAGATCCTAAAGGAGGGAAATACTGCAGGCCCCAATTGATAGCTTTCAGTTTTGTTTTTGCTTTTCCTTCTGCTTTTCAGTCTTAAAAGTCTCTAACCTCCTGAAGATTGGTAAGGGTTTTTATTTTTTAGTGACACCCCGGGTCTTCAGCTGAGCACATTCTTTAACGTAGATCTCACGTGGTAATCTATGGGTAAGAAATTATTCAATAAGTTTTGAAATAAGTTTCCATCTTATTCCAACTTATTTATAACTTTCTGCTTATCCTTTCTAAAACTGTTTACAGAATTTGACCATAAAAGCATATGCTGTCAGGACAAGTAGAAGGAAGCAGGAATATAAATCAATGAGATAATGTGTTCCTCTTACACAGAGTGTGTGTCACAGTGTACTTTTATTTTCTGAAAAGTTTTTGGTAGTTGAGCATTTTGCTTATCACAACAACATAATGGGGAAGTTTGTATATCTAAGAGAACATTCCGTTTCGTATGGTTAAAAACTTCATCGTAAGAGGCATTCCCACAAAGGCAGGGTGGGGAACCAGCTGGGGTTCTTTAATCTCACTTTAATTTCAGTGATATCTTTGATAAAAGATTTATTCATGGAATAGAGCCACCGAGTAATTGTGTGTCAAAGGTAACTGTGGACCTGATACTCCTATCCTGAGCAAGGGTCCTCAATGCCAGTGTAGCTCTGCGTGCCTTCTTTCTCATCCGTGGCACAGTCACTTCAAAGAAATATCCCTTCTTTATTCTCTCCATAATATAATGAGGAAAAGTGTCAGCTCTTGGGAGTTTCAAATGGATACATCCATTTACGTTGTGCTTTTCCTGTTTAGTTTGTGATTCCTCCTAAACCAGAGGATAGCCAGCAGTTTATTTAGTTTCTATCCATATATAGCTTCCTCTTCCTTAAGACTCCACTTGTTATCTTTTCCTGTAAAATGGCTATGGTTTTCTTCGCAATGGGATATGGCTTTAGCTTTCAATTTCTGTATTTAAGTCATCGTTCCCTCTAACTTTATCTGTCATGTAAATGTGATGTTATGAAGTTGTCCTTTCCTTTTTTTTTTTTTTTAACCTCAGAGGAGATTTATTTCCTTGGCTAGAAAACTCAACATCCAAAAGTCAGTACTACCTCCTTCAAGTGGGTACTGTACCCCCATGGATGACTGTCTCCTACTATTGGCTCTCACTGGAAGACAGTAATCATACTAAGCAGCTTTTTGTATGTGTGGCATTAAAATAAAAGCCAAAATAAAATGTTCTATTATTTTATTCAAAGACCAATATATTCATTAAGAAAACATTTTAACAATATTTTATTGGTGAATGTAATGAATACAAATTCAATAAAATTTTTGGTATTAGTATTTGTACAATACTATATTATGTGCAAGAATCTGCATGTCATAAAACTGAATTAAGAGTTGAGAATAATCCCTCTTGTGTGATTATTAGGTCTAGCCAGCAAACCTATTCCCTAATAGTTCAGTTTTCCCCAGGCATCAGTGATAATTATTTTGGGGTCCAGGTTGATTCCATTTCTATTTGTCCATGAGAATCCACAATGGACCTATATTTCCAAATCGAATGGGATGTAGAAAGAAAAGTTGATCTTTGTACTGTGTGGCCCTGGCCTTCAAGTCAGACCGTGCTCTGTGACTGTAATAAAGAGAATGAGCGATCAACTAAGGAATGAATGCTAATTTTCCTTTCTTGGCCTTACACCATTTAGAGAAGTCATGGGATTTCTCAAAAATTGCCCTCGGGCAATTTTTAAAGTTTTTTTAAAGCATGTATTTTTGAAGGTGTTACTGAACTGTTCTACAGGAACCGTGCAGAGGCTGCAATCCAGAGAGTTTTGTGGTTTCGAGGCATTGCAGCTTCTGATTGTTTCTGATCACGTGCCCTTCTTTAACTTCACCAAAAATGTTGGTTGGTTTCAATGAGAGTATTTTCTGTGGGAATTCCGGCCTTGAGACTATGTTCATTGTCCTCAAATGCTCTTCTGCTAGAGTTGATCTTCTGGGGGTAATTCTGTGCACTTGAGGAAGTGGTTACAAAGGTCTAAATATTATGGGTATCTGAGATACAACAGCAGCCAGAGACTTTTTCCTGAGGTTGTCACAAGACAGTTCAGCATCCTGTTACCACAGTTGTGAATTTTCTTATTAAAAGATTGCCTCTTTACTTGTCTTTGCACTTCCCTCAGGAGGGTCTATTTTAGCAGATAATCTGATATCGGCTTTCTGATTCTTTTTCTCTGCCACAACAAAAAAATGGTAGCTTATTCCAGACACCGGGTGGAATATTTGTTAGGGAAATTTGTTAGGAGCCAACTCTTATTTTGGCATTAACTAATCTTGTGCCTGGATGTGTTTTATTGAGCATTCCTAATGTGCATGGGCACAAAGCTAGGTACTTGAGGAACATAAAAATAAAGGAGGAAGGGCTTTTGCTTTCAAAAAATTCATGTTTCCAAAAGAATTTATGTTGTAACTGAGTGGCCCAGTGAGAAAGTACAACAGAGGAAGTGCTGGAAAGTTTTCTAAAGGGCACAGAGAGAGGAACATACCCATGCACAGAGGATCAAATGATAAAGTGTTATTTGAATGTCATCTTAATCCTCATTGTAAACCACTAAATTTGAATAGAATTTCTTCATTAAGGTGAATGCAGAGAAGATAGGAATTAGAGGACTGCCACTGATTCCTTCTAACTCTATAAATATAAAAAATAAACTTGAACAAATACAGTAATGTAACTTTCAAACGTCCTTTTAATCAGAGTCGTAGGGATCTTTAATGATATTTCTCAAGCTTGTTATGTTTATTTCAGACACTGTGTGGACTCATGGAAAATTGTTAGGAGCTGAAACTTATTTTCCATTCTAAAAGGAAAAGAAATATTGCAGATCTACAATGTTGAGTTTAATCACTTTTATTTTAATGAAACATAAGTGTGCACAAATATCAAATATGCATAAACTTCTTATAACTTTTATGAACTTTAAAGCCAAAAGACATATAAGTTAAGTGAAAACTTTAAAAAATAACATTTTATTGAATGATATTAATGTGAGATTTTGTTTTTCAGAAGCCAAATCACCAATATTAAGACCATTGTCAGTAGAAAGATACAGTTGTGCTTTTTATTTCACTTGTATTTGACTTTTATCTAATTTTGATTTTGTATCTAATGGTATGTTTGCGGCAATATTGTGGTCATCCTTTTTTTTAACAAATAGCTTATTTCTATCTACTAATTTATCTACTAACTTTATTCGTATCTACTAATTCATCATTTTGATGAGCCAATTCATTTAATACCCCCAACTGCAATACTAAAGAAAAAATGTATAATTTAATGTACCCTTTGATGATTCTACTGCTCCTTTACTATTTGTAAACTATCATAAAACTTTTGTTCTTAGAATAAACCGTGACATCTTTTGTGCTATAGTTAGCATAAATGGATAATTTCCTTTTTAAATCCATTTATTTTGTGTTCTCTTTAGCCTGTGGCAATTTATATATACATAACCTTGCCTCACTTCATCATTGTCATTATGCAAATCAATACTGCAAAAGAAAAGTTTTGTCTTTTTAATTGGTAAGAGAACTGTGTGTGAGTGGTAGACAGGGACTGCTGTTATCATACTTAACATCAAGGTCCTGCCAACCTCAGAGCCTGCTCCCTAACACTTGGAAAGTTTCTTTCTGATCATTTGACACCACTGTCTTGTAAATGCAGACGTGAGAACTGAAGTCAAATGGCATTATTCAGTCATAAATCTTATTCAGATTATCCTAACATATGCCTGCCTCAATATTAGCAGTTTTGATCATCAGTGTGAAAACAGAATTTTTAAATTCCCCCAGAACTTGAGATTATGTCTGTAGATTTCTAGTAAGCGGGCACACAAGTTTGACAAATACTGGACTGTGGACTATTAGGCAAATACGTAATAACCAAGTAGCAGTTCCTGTTTGGTTTTGCTTTTCTTAGAAAAGATTGGCGACATTTCTAAGGATATCTGCTGACGTTTTCTTCCTCAGCCTTGATCTGCTCTCTTGACAGTCAGTAAACCAATGCCTTCTGTTCTTATGTGAAAGGACTTTGGGGAATAGGAGTGGGTATAAGGCCTAGACAGAATTCAGTTAAGAAAATGGAATAGCTGAAATATTTTCATATAATACCAGGACTGACCTTCTCTTTTCCACTCCACCACGAACTCTTTGAGAAAGGAGCTAGGTCTTCTATCCCATTGGATTCCTAGCGTGTGATACGGCACCCAGCACTTAGTAGAGACTAAGAAAATGTTTGCTGAAAGAATGAATGAATGTTGGTAGAAGAAAGTACTTAGTGGTATGGAATGCATCGGGTGACATGCTCCCGTGTCTTGTTCCGGAAAGCATATGACCCTTAGCTCATCGGTGCAATAAATTAGCTGGCCTGTAGAAAACTAACCTCTGCTTGCCTCTGGTATGTTCTGGCCTAAAGAATCAGACCAGTTGCTTTCACGGCCTAATATAGTTAATATCTGGAAAGTGATGAAAATTTCCCCAGTTGGCATGTTTCCTCCGGTGTCTTTCCCTGTCCTCAGCTTGTCATTCTTGTGACTCAAGAAGCTATAATCTTTTCCTTCTTCCCAGGAAGCATACAGACCACAGCCCGGAGTATGGTATCATTTACATCATTCACCTCACTGTGTGGAGCTACAGTTAGAGAAGTGGAGCAAAGCGTACACCCTGTTTGTCTTCTCGTTTGTTCTGTTTGCCTGACTCATTTTGTTGATAGGCTGCAGAGATAAACTGTGTATTTGTTGGAGATGGCTTTTGATTCTTCAAGATCAAAGCATGTTATCACTGACCCTTATAAGAGTATTTCTTTGGTTAAATTATTGTTCATTTTTTCTCCAAGATAACTTTTCTCTAATTTAGCTTTTTTCAACTGACTTTCATATCTTGTACCAAAAAATCATTCGCCAGATAATGGGCCTTGGTTTCCGTCATGTGCTTCAGACATGTGATTGTAACACTTGTGGGAAAATGTTCTGCTTCGTTTGAGCCTTCAAACTGAAACAACTAAGCAGAAAGGCTGGCTTTTCCCTTCTGAACAATTTCTTTGCAAACTTCTCTGAAGTTCATTTCTTAGGTGTGTGTATGTGTAACACCAGGCAGTGAAGGTTGGAAAAGAAAATTTGGCAATACCAAAGATTAGACGCTTCATATGCTAACGTAATGTTTAAAATTGATCTAGCCAGAAGCAGCCAAATTCTTTATCACTCCTAGCAAGCTGTGTGGCTGAGAGCAAATCAGTTGACTTTTCTGTACATTATGGAGTTTTTCATCTCAACCGTTAAACCTTGCCTTCCACTTCATTGTCTTCAAGCTTGTAAACAATTAAGAAAAGATTTGGAATTTGGAAATATAAAATGCAGTAGAACTGTGTGAAAATATCAAACAGAAAAACAAGATGATCTAGAAAGAGGAACTAAATCTAAATAAATACTTATATCAAAGATTAATATTTTATCTCATGGTGTACAAAAATCAGATTATACTTTCATTTACACTTCTAGTAAAATTGCATAGTTGTGTTTGTTCCTATGTTCCTATCGAATGAAATGCTTTCAGTACCATAGTTTATGTCCTTATTTTTTTCCTTATCTTATAAAAATGAGTATGGTGCTAAGTGAAATAAGTCAAGCAGAGAAAGACAATTATCATATGGTTTCACTCATTTATGGAACATAAGAAATAGGAAGATCGGTAGGAGAAGGAAGGGAGGAATGAAGGGGGGTAAACCGAAGGGGGAATGAACCATGAGAGACCATGGACTCTGGGAAACAAACTGAGGGCTTCAGAGGGGAGGGGGTGGGGGACTGGGATAGGCCAGTGATGGGTATTAAGGAGGGCACGTACAGCATGGTGCACTGGGTGTTATATGCAAATAATGAATCATGGAGCATTACATCAAAAACTAAGAGTATACTGTATGGTGACTAACATAGCATAATAAAAAATTATTATAAAAATGAATATGGTGTGCTTTGAAATAAAATCATGTAAATGAGGGAAAGCAACAAGGAAATTTTTATTAAAATTGTTTTCATATAAAAATTGAAAATAGAGGCATGATGATGGCTCACCAAACAAAAAGAAAAACCTGGTGTTTTACATATATCTATAGTAAAAAATGGTAGAAATCGCTCACACTGTTGTGTTTGAAATGTGTACATGTAAGTATATATACATTTGCACAGGTATACATGTAATCTATTCTACCAACTGGAGTAACATAGTGCTTCAGGTTTTCAGTTATTTCAAAGAGCCATATGCCTTTATACTGACTACGTATTGAATAGATACTGTCTGCTTCCAAGTAGAAATATGCTCATCACACAGAATTTAGAGGTATACCTCCAGGAAAATAGATGACTATCCCTATACACTCACTTTTTGGAATAACAGGGAATCAGCCTGAATGGTAAATAGTTGCTTGGATTCAAGTCCACAGCAGGCTTTACCTCAAAGCAGAGACCAAGTTGTATGGTTGGATGGGGCTACTACCTCTAGTAGTACTTGGACAGCAAAATGATGAAAGCAGTAAAGGAATCTTTTTCCAGCATTAGGACGAGGTGATGTTGATGCTCGTGAGGTCTTCCTTGGAAGCAAGGACCATGTCTCTCTTGGATGTGTTTTCCTGGGTATTACACAATAACTACCACATACTAGATTAAAAAAAGAAAAGTGTTGTGACCATTATATTTTAAAATGGTGCCTAAGGCACTGAGTTATGTTTCGAAAATCTGCCACATATATTCTGAGCTATTTCTTTGCTTGAATAGGGAGAAGATCCAATTTATCCGAACTGAAGGGACCCCAGGATTGGTGCGTCTTTCAAGTGATGCAGACCTTGTTATGTTGCTGAGGTATGGAACGCCAATATTTGAAGTAGAAAGTCTTCTGTCATCAGATATTATGGGGCACTTTAGAAAATACTGTGCCAATATTGGTAACCTAAAAATGTCTCCATTGTTCTTAAAGACTTGTGGAATACTCATATGCAAGATGTAGGAGGCTGGCTTAATAATTCGTTTCAGATTGCATTTCTTATTCTGAGTTCTGTTTTATTTATTTATTTATTTTTTACCCTGGTGATAAATGAGGTGGTATTGGAGAAGACAAAGGTTAGTAGAGGACAATGGATAGAATGTTCCACTTACAAAATGAAACACAAGGGCTTACTTATTTACTTACCCCTTCGGAATAAAAGAGAGGTCATATTTATATTTTCTTTCAAGTTCTTTCCTCCAAATGTGCTTTGTCTTCTTTCTTTTTTCTTTTTTTTTTTTTTTTCCTGATTTGACATGATTTTTTAAACTGATTTTGAGAGTTTAGGTTTAGGAAGTTAGATCAGAAAGTTGAAATTTGATCACTGGTACTCATTGCCAACTTGATAGACCTTCATAAAATTGACCAATTGTATTTTCTTTCCTGATGGTTAGGTCAGCTTTGGTTTTAAATTTTAGAGTAGTTGAGAAAGGAAACCGGCAAGTTTTCAAAATATTTTTCATTTTTAGTATCATCCCTCAAATGTAGGAAGCTAGAATAAAATAATGCTTTGCTCTACCCAGTAGTTGGGACACCCACCACCGTAACCTCCAAAAAACTAAAAGGAAAGTCATGCTGAACCAGACCACACGTTTTATTTATCCCGGAGTGTGAACAATCTCATTCATGATATTCGTGGCGGTCTTGACCCTAACCATTTCTAACTGCCTACATGATAGTTGCCATACTTGTAAAACTGAAGGCAAAAAATTATTTTCCTTTACTGGATAGTTGGAGCATAATTCAAAGGGATATAATCACTTCCCACGGAGACTTTGTTTCACCTGATTCTGAACAAGACCTGTTGGGAGGCAGCGGTCACTTCTCAGTCTAAGGGGTGACCCTTGACTATGTTGTATTGAACGAGTTCTTGAAAACAGAATATAGTGTGCTGTATGGTCGGGAAGACTGTTGGTCAGTTAATCTGTAGTATGATGTTTCTACCATAGTTTGGTTGGTAATAAAATAGTTTTGTTATAAAATGCTGGCTAGGATATGACTCTTTTGCTTCATTCTAGAAATCTAAGGTTTTTCATTTAAAGAATTATTCATTTGGAATTAATAAAAACAAAATGATTACAAAATAGAAATCATGATTATCATTCACCTAGTCTTAGTTAAATAATCTTTGGATAGTATAGTCATAAATATTTTAAGTTACAGTATAGCTTAGAATATTTGTACTTTGGTAAACACTGCAGTTTGCATGAGTTTCTATGTGCTATGTGGTTGAGTTTTAAAATATTTTAAAACTGGTATATATATATATATATAAATCAGTTTTATGTATGCATATGTGTGTGTGTATATATGTGTGTGTGTATATATATGTGCATATACACACACACATACACACACACACACATACATATATATATACACATATAAAGAACAAGGCTACATTTTCCCCCATTTGGGGAAAAAGCATGTTCTCTGAAGTTAATGGGCCTTTGGAGAAGTGTGAGAAATTCATTTATCATATAATAGTTCTATAATTATTACATGCAAATGAGGTTATTAAGTTCTAGACTTATTTTATTTAGAGATCAAATGTATTTTTTAAATTTAATAATTGTGCATGATGACACAATGTATTACATGTGGATGCTTAATAAATAATGTTTAATAGTTATTAAAACATTTTCAGATATCCTCCGTTCTTTAATTTTTATTTTACTTTGGAGTTTGAGTCATTTGAATCAGTCACTATAAACTCAAGCAATGGACTAGTGGCATACATAGTAAAAGACTTTGTGTCTATTTTTATACTTTGCCTATTTCTTTTCTTTTTCTTTTTCTTTTTTTTTAGATTTTATTTACTTATGAGAGAGAGAGAGAGAAAGAGGGAGAGCACGGGACAGGGGGAGGAGAAGCAGAGGGAGTGGGACAGGTAGACTCTGTACTGGGTGCTGAGCCTGATGTGGGGCTCAGTCTCAGGACCCTGGGATCATGACCTGAGCCAAAACCAGGGGTCAGATGCTTAAATGACTGAGCAACCCAGGTGCCCCTATTTTTTAAAAAGAAAAATCACTCCTGGTACAAATGGACTTGATTCTCAGCAAGCTGCAATATTGAGATCTCACAGCTCTAGGAAATTATTCAGTTCAAGATAAGCCCGTATAAGATTATTCTCCAAAATAGCTATTACATAACTCAAGAACTTTTAAATGACTTTGTTACATTTGTTATTGATTATTCTATTTCATATATTCTTTCATTAACTCCTGTAAAAAATGTAACTCTATCAGAGCTCATATATGAAACGATTGATATATTTGGCTATGTTAGAATTTTAAAATTTATATAATGAAAGACACACATATAAAAGCATAAAGAAAGGTAACAAACCAGAAGAATATATTCACAACATATAAAGCAAAGATATTATGAATACACGAAGAATGCTTTTGAATCTATTTAGAAGAAAAGAACCCCAAAGATAAATGAATAAAGAGTATAAAAAGGCATTTCAAAGAAATTGAAGTAAGAATAGCCAGTAAATGTATGGAAAGATGCTAGCAATCGTAAAATGCAATTTCCAATAATGAGATAGTAGTTCATCAAATTAGATTTGAAAAAATCAAAAAGTCTGATAATATCAAATGAGAAATAGGGACTCTCATACTGTCTGGACTTTGTGGGGTTGCAATTTCTACAATCTTTTCAGAGTGCAATTTGACAATATCTTGTATAGTTGAAAAGGCATATGTGTTTGAATGAGCATTTCTGCTTTTAGATATATACCATATTTATACTAAAACTCTTTTGCCTATGCACAAGGCAATATATACAGGATCTTCATTGCATCTTTGTCGATAAAAGCACAAAGTTGGGAAAAAAGTACTTGTCAAAAGAGTTTCAAAAGTACTGACATTTGGGGCTGGATACATGTTTGTTGCAGGGAGGTATTCTGTGCATTGTAAGATGTATCAGGATCGTGCCTTCTACCCACTAGATACCAAAGCATACCCTCTCCCAATATGACAACCAAAAATGTCCTCAGACATTCCCCAAAGTCCCCAAATGGTATGGGAGGAGGCAAAATTGCCTCAGCTGAGAGCCAGTTTTTATAACCCTTAGCAGTCCTTTCCTTAATCTCTGCAAGGATAAACTGTTGCCACTGTTTTCTGAATGTTTTCTAACAGGTTTATAGATTTGGCCAAGTTTGAGGAAATCCTACTTCTACCTCTTAATTAAAAAACACAAGTCCTCCTCCTTTTATTGTTGTTTCAAATCTTGGTCAAGTATTTGTCAAGTGTCTTGTCCAGCGTCAAGACCTTAGTGCAATCAATAGTACTTTTATCCTCTTATTTAATGAAAAGTCTGGGATTGTAAGATCTCACATCCCTGGTTATTATCTTTTAGGAGAGTGCTAGAAAGAGAATTTGCAATATAGAGAAGAACAAAGACACTGGATTGAATATGAATAATCTGAGATCAAAATCCTCGCATTTAAAAAAAATTTATAAAGCCAGAGTAAACAAGGGAGCTAACTATTGAGCAGTTGTCATTATTTAGGAGGTGTTTGTTTTATTTTGCTTTTAATTCTCCAGTTAAATCCTAAATTCTTTGAATGATGAGACTCATATATTTCTTAGGATGAAGATAAAGAACATACTTTGTGTCTCTTAAATTATGGACTCTCAGTAAACATTGTGTGTTGTGTTTGAATCTTATTCTCAAAGCTAAAAACCCAGGTACTATGTTCAAGCAAACGTGTAAATTCGGACTCACATATTAAAGTGGCAAAATAGAAATCAGGTTGTCCAAAGTTGATAAGAAAACAGGCACATTACCACAGGTTCCACAAAAGCTGCAACAGATGGCTGTTCATTCCAAAAATTAGCTACAGGAGAGAGGGGATGAGTGCTCCCTTCGGGATGTGAACTGGACCTCAGAGTGAGAAATCAACGATCTCACTCATTTGGAAGCAAGACTTTTCCCCAGCACTCTGGCTCAAGTGTGCATTTTGTTTCTTGTCTTTCCCCAGTTTATTTGAAGAAGAGATAATGTCTTATGTGCCTCCACATGCCTTACTTCACCCCAGCTACTGTCAGTCCCCACGTGGCTCCCCTGTGTCCTCTCCCCAGAACTCGCCAGGTAAGTCTACCTGCTCTGCACAGTGAATCCTCTGAGAAGCTTACCCTAAAGCCAGACATTCATTCTGTCCTTCATAAAGGACAGTGAGGGAATTCTTGGGTACATCTTTAGTGTGAGCAGAGGTACATATTGTGTGGCACGTTGTGTCTCTTAAAAGTGGCTTGTTCCCATAGTAATTCATTTTGACAGGAAGATAATGACATTCCAAAATTAGAGAATAAATGTTAGCAGTATGATATACTCAGATACAGGATTTACTTTTCATTATGTTACGTAGTGCCTAATGTATCTTGGAAAATATTAGGACACAAAATACTATGTTAGCTTTTGGATTAAAAAAGTTCTGGTTAAGACTGATTGTAATAAAAAGAAATGTCTACTTTCAAGAAATAATATAGAATTAAAATCAGTTTAATGGATTTAGATAGGTTTTTCCTGCAGTAATGACTAACTGCATTAGATAGGAAGAATAGAGACACATGGGCAGATAGAACATGTTGATAGATAAAACAAAGTAAAATAATAAAGTTCAAATTCTTTTTGAAAGAAGTATGTTATGAATGAAGGAGTGAATGGATGAATGGATGGATGGATGAATGATAGAAAATGCAGCTTAGGAAATGAGTGTTTTTAAAAGGAAAGTAGTTATAATGTTGATAGCACATCAGCTATATTTATTTTTATTATAGATAATGTATTGTTTATTTTTTAATAGCTATCAGAATTTAAAACTATTTTAATAAAAATCCAAGTTCCCTATGTGTCACTGAAAGCTGCTGTATAGTCTTTGATATATGACATGTTTTCACAAATCCTTTGATAATGAAGCTAAAGCCTAACTGAATACCACAAACAGGAAGAGGTCTATTAATTTGTTCTTTTAACACAGATTTATTGAGCATCCAACTATGAGCCAAGCACTGAATTAGACTCCAGTGCTACAAAGATGAATGATGCAGTCTCTGCCTTTGAAGGATTCACGGTGGGGCAATGAGTCAGCAAATGACTCTGTCAAGCCCTGTGGTCTGTAAGGAGAGGTATGGGAACACAGATATGGGAACAATTCTTCCTCCAAGACTGGCAGTGGGTGTTTGGGGCAAGATAAAGATAACAGATATGGAGGGAGCCTTGAAGGATGATGAAGGCAGGCCAAAGGAAGAAGGGTGTTCTAGGTGAACAAGTAGCATAACCTAGGCCTCAGAAGCATGAAAGAAGTTTAGGGCCAATTAATAGCTACAAGTAAGAGCAAGTTCTCAAAGCTCAGGTTGGAAAGATAGGCTATGGCTGGTTTATCATTACTTACTTTGTAGTCCATATGGAGCCACTGAAAATTTACAAACAGAAGAACACCCTGTTTTACAAAGAACAGTTTGGTGGCAATATGGAGGAGGGATTAGAAGACAAGATAATGGAGTCAGAGAAACCACTTGGGAGCTGTTGCTAAAGGGCTGGACTAGAGGTGTTAGAGAAGCAGGAACTAGTTCAAAGGATTCTTAGGATACAGAGACACCAGGACTTTGAGTCCAGGTAGGGAAGATTCCGAGGTCAAGGCAGATTCTGAGATGGGCAGATGCCCACCACCTAGACTACTAGGAAAATGGCAACACCAGTCACCAGGAAAGGAAAAAGATTGGACTGGAAAGGAGGGCTTGGATGAGTTTAGTTTTGGGCATGGTTTGTTGAGGAATCTCTGAGCCATCCAACTACAGATACCAAAGACAACTGGAAAAGACAATCATGGAGCGCGGGAGAGGTTAGTGGCTTGGCATAGAGGGTTTGCTGGTGACAGTTGAAACCAAGGGCAGATTGGAGGAACCAGAGAGGACAAATCCATGGAAAGAAGAGAAAACAGAGTATGGTAACATGAGGAACTCCAGTATTTAAGGGATGGGCTGAGATAGAGTAGCAAATGAAACAGAGAGCCAATGGATTTTGGAAGAGAATTAGGAAAGTCTTTTCAGGGAAGGCAGGCTTCAAGGAGTAGAGAGTGGGCCACATCCTCAAAGCATTCAAGAAGGATGAGTCCTGAGAAGAGGCCATTGGATTTGAAAATCATGAAGTTATAAATGGCCTTTTTCAGAGCAGTTTCTATGAGATAAGAGATTATAAACTGGAATGTGACCAGTTGCAGAATGATATAGGATATAGAGTAGAAAAGCCAGGAGTGTAGAACATTCTTTTTATGAAGTATGGGGATGGAAAGAAGGGAAAATAGGACAGTACTTAGAAGGAGAAGATGGGTTAAGGAAGAGGTTTTAGGATGGGGAAATTGAGCATGTGTGTGTGCAGAGGTCAGAAGATGTGGATGGAAGGAGACTAGTTTGTGGAAGCAGCAATCATACCACAGGCCCATGGGAAACAAGACACTGGAGAAGAAAGTGAAGGTCAACTTTGAAACAAAGTAGGGACATGTGTTTTGATGATCAGGATGAGAAGAAATAATATATGATGCTTTGGGAAGCTTCAGGATGTAAGGGAAGATTGATGGAAGTCAGAGCTAGCCTCAGCCTTTACCAACTGTGTGTGACTTTGGGCAGTTTACTTCCTTCCCTGAACTTGAATGTGGTTTTCTGTAAAATGGGAATAATAGCAATCACCTCCCGTGGGTACTTGGAAAACACCTTGCCTTGTGCCTGCAACACAATAAGGATCCAATAAGTGTTAACTTATCTCTTCTTTCTTTCTGGAAATCTGATCCTGAGAAGTACAGTTTGCCGATGTTTAAACCATTAATAACCGAAAAATATGAATTCATTTCTCCCTGATTTGCAGAGCTGGCTGCCTAGGTATTTAATCATTCTGATTGGTCTTTATCTTAGTTAGATCCTACGATGAAGTTCAAATGGGTTGTCCCTTTACCTGATGCTTTGTGGTTAAAGAAATGAAGCTGTGTGGATTATTGCTCATTTCGGTCAAGGCTCTCCTTCCGGGGCTTTTCTGCAGCCCATCCTCCCCAAGAAAAAGGTAGATCAACAGCTTCTGTCCCTTTCCGAGCCCTACAAATGCCTGTGCTCTTGGAGACTGGCTAAACGTCCTTTGAGACTCTATGAACATTCTAACTAATAACTAATCATTTAGCATCACAAATGTACATGAGTAATCCATCGGTGGTAGTAAAATACATTCTGGAAGCACAGTTAGAGTCAAACGTTTTCCAAAGAGATGTAGGACCCAAATATATCTAAATTGCTAGCAGCGTTTGGGATGGTTTTAATTTTCAGGGAGAATCATCTCCATATTTTTGGCCTATTCAGTTTCAGGGGGCTTTATTTGATCTTGAAATTGGGATGAACGCCCTGATATCAATGGAAGTTACTGTAACTAATTCCACATGATCTTACAAGGCCAGGACTAGCCAGCCTCATTTACCCTGTGGAGTAATCTTCTGATTCTTTGAGTACAAAAGCATCTCCTCCTACCACTTTCCTGAAGTTTTTTTGTGAAGAACATTTCAGATGTTTAAGGTGGTCTGTTCATCCTTCTTGTGACTAGAATTTCATCCCTCTTAGTGGTAGGAGCATAACATTGTGAAAATTATGACAATAACAAATTTGAATGATCTTTCAGAATGCCTCAGGATCTGGTAAATTTACCATACTTTTCCTATTTGAGCACATTTGCATGTCTTTTCAAGTGCAAGGAGAGAGGGGCTTTGGAAACTTTGACTTGCTGCTTTTTGCAGCTGTTAGAGCGCTCACCTAAAACTGGTCAAATTTTTGGAATGTGAAGGTTTGTTTTTCTAGGACCTTTAAAATGCCAACCCCGACCTTAGCTATGCCAGAAGGGAAAAATCATTCCAAACACCATATAGTTCATTATGCTAAATATGGGACCCAGAAGTTTATTTAAGGACCTTTTGTAACTCCACATTTCTAGGAATTTAAATGCAATAACACCTAATTTATCTAATATTATTGGAGATGTGCTCACATATGTGAATTTTCCATGTAACCAAAGCTATGACTAAGTGTCAGAGAATTTAACCCACCGTTTACTGAAACTCTTTCACAAATACATTATATCTCTCCCTGCTTCCCTATACACAGTGCATTGAAGATATTTCATGGTTTGGGGGATCATCATACAGAGCTGTTATTACTTGACTAAAACTGGACTAGATTATCTGGAAGGTAGGCTGGCACCAGGTCACACTCAACAAAATTAAACAGACCGGAGAGCACTGAAGAGCCATGTGGTTCTTTGCTGAAGGTTGTCTTGAGGGCATGGGCTATGAGAGGGAATTATTTCTTCCACCACACAGTGAGACCCCTTAGGGCCCTCTTTTCCTCTCTCTCTCCCTTAAAGTCAGCATCTTGGCTGCTGCTTTTCTCATCTCCTGCTCCTTTGTCTTTCTCTCTCTCCTTTCCTCCCTTCTTCCCACCCTTCCCCCATCTTGCCCACAGCCCCTGAAGAAGCCTTATGCAGTTGACCCTTGAATATTAGGGGGGCTAAGGGTGCCGACCCCCTGTGAGGTAAAAAAAAAAAACAACAACCCTACATATAACTTTTTATTCCCCCAAAACTTAACCACTAACAAACAGCCTACTGTTCCCAGGAAGCCTTACTCATAACATAAACAGTCAATTAGCACATTTTTTAATGTTACTTGTATTATGTACTGATTCTTACAATAAAGTAAGCTATTAAGAAGATCATAAGGAAGAGAAGATAGGACGATTCTATACTGTATTTATCGAAAAAAAATCCTCGTGTACGTGGACCCGTGTAGTTCAAACTGTGTTGTTCAAGGTTCAGCTGTACTTAATTTTTGAAAAAGTGTTCCTTCTTTTCTCTTTGCTTGGCCCCACAAAGATGAAGTAGGAACCAAACAGTACAAATGAAGGACGGCCCCTGGGTGGGTGGAGATGGGGAAGCTGTGATTCCAGAGACTGAAAGAAAGCCAAATACTGTTTCTGTCACAATATATAGGTGGGTTTTTTTGTTTTATTTTTTGTTTTATTGTTGTTGTTAGTCCCCCTTTTCCCCCACCCCCAAGGCTGTCAGAGAACGCCTGTCACCGGCGTGCCTTTCAGTTTCCCCCTTTTTTTTTTTAAGATTTTTTTATTTATTTGACAGAGATAGAGACAGCCAGCGAGAGAGGGAACACAAGCAGGGGGAGTGGGGAGAGGAGGAAGCAGGCTCATAGCAGAAGAGCCTGATGTGGGGCTCGATCCCATAACGCCGGGATCACACCCTGAGCCGAAGGCAGACGCTTAACCACTGTGCCACCCAGGCACCCCTCAGTTTCCCCTTTTAATATATTTCTCCTGATTTGCAAGGTCTAAAAAAATCAGCTTATTAAGTTGGTTTTTAAAAATAGTGTGTAAATGAGGGGCGCCTGGGTGGCTCATTTGGTTAAGTGGCTTCCTTCAGCTCAGGGCGTGATCCCAGGGGCCTGGGATCGAGTTCTGCATCGGGCTCCCTGCTCAGCAGGGAGTTTGCTTCTCCCCCTTCCCCTCCCCCTATTCATGCTTGCTGTCTCTCTCTGTGTCAAATAAATAAATAAAAGCTTTAAAAAAATAAAAATAAATCGTGTGTAAATGAAAGCATCAGCAAGCTCAAAACAATGACCTAGGGCTTTTCACTACTCTTAGAGAATAAAGCAAAAATGCAAGAACTTTGGTGCTTGTGCTTTGGGCCAGACATTTTGGAGGTGCTTTTTTTCCACTTAATTTTCATTATTGAGCTATGTTCCAGAGGACGGAGTCTTCCAGAAATTATTGTAATGCTTGATGGTTTGTTCTCATTCACTAACAGGGAATTATAAAAATAAATAAATAACAAATTTTTTAAAAAAGTCATAGAGACTTTTTTTAGAAAGTCAACATGGAAAGAAATGGGCA
The DNA here is from genome assembly GCF_002007445.2 of Ailuropoda melanoleuca. NCBI lineage: Eukaryota > Metazoa > Chordata > Mammalia > Carnivora > Ursidae > Ailuropoda > Ailuropoda melanoleuca. The sequence goes on along the minus strand of NC_048219.1, from coordinate 161,362,990 downwards.
TCTGAGCCATCCCAGTAGAGAGGCCAGAGCCATGCTGGATTAGGCCAACTCCCTCCCATCCAGGGCAGAGCGAGCGCCAGTCCTCAAAGCCGTCTAAGACCCTGGTGGCACACCTAGAATCCAAAACACCCAGGCTTCCTAGTGATTTGATGCCAGAATATTTCTCCTATCACCTGAAGTATTTTGTCAGGTGGAAGTCTTTAGTTTGTATCTGATTATGCAATTTTGTAATGGTAAATGGAAATAGTATCATACTGGTATCGTACTTCAGGTCTGCCCATCAATGATAAAGGAAAAAACCCTAATATCTGTTACTGAAATTTTTCCTACAAATAATTAACATAACGCTGACTACCTGTGAAGTCAGCCATTTATTCAATCACTTCCCAAATGTAACATTGACTGTTATGTATCTGACTTCCTTTTTTTAAGACCATAAAGACCGTAAGTTACTCTCTCTATAGGAGTATTGAATCCTGGAACTTTACTTGCAGTTATGGTTCCCATACAATTCTATTAGCTCAATCTTCCAAGATCATTTTTTATTTCTAAAGTGGAAGTAACATCATTCCTGCCCTGGAATTTCTTGGCAGGGCACCTGACTTGCATTAAGAACTTGACAAGGGCCAACAGCATAATTTATTGTAATTTTTAAACCATGAAGTAATGTGTAAATGATTTTTTTCATAATAGAACTATTAGCAAAAGACTTTTTGCATTTAACAATTTCTGTCTCCAGAATTTCTGTAATTGAATCTCTTCACCTAGAGCATAAATGGAGTCAGAACTAATTTTTATTAAGTGTCCATATAGATATTGATGGAGTGCATTATGGCACTTCCTATATCCTTTTAAACGTCTCAAATTATACAGCAATAGTATATGTGCTTTTTTTTTAAAGCAATCAACTTTAGAATCATGTTTCTTTTGAGTCCTGAAAGATTTTCATTCAGTCTTTTTTCTTTTTCCTCTTCCCTATTAATGATCGGGCTCTTGAAAGCTGATTCATGACGGCTGCTTTCTGAGCTGTCTGGGTTTACTAGTTTACAGTTTCTCAGACTGCAGCACCAACACCCTTATTCTGCCAGCCCTGAGTGGTCCTGTGCTGCGCTGCCCGGCCCCTCAGCCATCCCAGAGTGCAGACTTGTGCGAGATCACGATCCTTCACGTTGCAAATGATGCCTTTCAAATACACAGGAAAGTGCCTCTGTGTTGGTCTCTGGAGATTCCCCAGATGTTTCATTGGTTACATTTGACCTTCCTGTAGGGAATAATGGTTCTCAACCTTGGCTACAAATTGGATTCATCTGGAGAGCTGCATAAAACACTTATGCCTGGGTCCCGCCCCACAGATTCAGACGTACTATGTCTTGGGTGTGGCCCAAACATTGGGACTTTTTAAACCTTCTTAAGTGATTCCAATGTGCAGTCAGGATTGAGAACCACAGTTTAAGAGTCTCTTCTGTATCCTAGAGCTTTTAAGGTCAAGTTTCTTTGTTTCCTTTATGACATAGATCTTAGATCTTTGGGTAAAAGATTCATAAACATGAAAACAGACCTCTGAACATATCATTGGTCGATAGCCAATTTTATTAAAATCCATTCTTAACACCCCAACACATTTCCCCATGTCTTCAGTATTCCCCTCTCTACTGATGATGTCAGTTACAGCTGACACTTCTGCGAAGACACCTCGCAAAGCTCCCTACCACACTAACTCATTTAATGCACAGGTGCGGCCCTCATCTCTCACCAGGAGTCACAAATGACAAACTTCACAAATGACAGTTACTGTTACTGTCTAAAGCTTGATGTTACCATCACAGCTTCCTGTGTCTCTTCCTTACTTATTATCTGTTGGCAGTCCTTATCTCACATTGTACATGTTTCTCTGAGTCACCACAGCCCCCTCAGGCCTCCAGGGCTGCAGTGACTCCTGGCCAGGTCCCCTCCCTCAAGACCCCTCCCCTCCTTCCCACCCTGAATCCACCCAACACTGAAAACCCTTCCCTTAAAAAACACCATGTGTGTGTTACTCCCTAGCTCCGGAACCTCTAAAGTCTTCCTACTGCTCACTGCATCCTGCCCAAACTCCTCAGCTAGGTTTTTCTTAAAAATTCCTCATGTAATTTGGCTCCAACCATCTGATTAAATTTCCCATTGACTCCTCAATACTCCCCTGTGCTCTAGGTTAGTCTCCTTCATGCTTCTCCCAGCTCTTGCTGCCCTGCCCGGTATAGAACACAGATTCTCCTCTGTTTACAAGGCCTGGCTCCCATAAAGCCTTCTCCTGATGGTCTTTTCCATCTTGATCTCTACTTATCCTCATTTGCTATTCTTTTCTGGAGCACTGATCCCAAGTGCAAAGACCGAGGGGGGCCAGGCAGTCAGTGTCATTGAGTGGTTGTGGCGCGTGCTTCCTGTAATGGAACAGCTGCCCACTGTGGCCCCAAGGAAAATGCAAGCCAGTTGTTGCAAGAGTTCCCAAGTAATTTTCAAGAGAAATCTGTTTTGTTTTGCTTTCTACTTGAAATCTCCTAATTTTTAAATGTTGGATGTTAATTTAAAATCTTTAAAAACAATTATATGCCAAGCAAAATAGATCATTAGAGCTGGGTACAGCCCCAAGGCTCTATAGTTTTGTCCCCTATGCTTTCTTGTTTGTTCACCACTTAATTTAGGACTTAATTATTTATCTAATTGTTTGATATGTTTTATTTCTGTCTTCCTGACCAAAATATCTACTTCAGCAGTCGTACCTTACTCATTTTGAGCATATTTGCTGAACCTACCACAGTGCTAGCAATGAATAATAATCACTTGGTTGACTCATTAAAGAAGTATTTAATGAGCTTATATGGTATGTAATGCATAAGACTTCACAATTTTTGTTTTACGGTTCCTTTCATTGTGTTGTGAAATATTTCGTGGAAATGTCCAGTGTTTTTGTCATGGCTCTGTGTCTGATTCCCTATTTTTCTGTCCCAGTTTGTTGGTTAGTCACCTTGTGGTACAAAGCTAGACTATTTTCTACAGAAAGAGGAACAAACTGTGTTACTTTTACATTCTATTAATGAAACTTACTATTGGATGACATATGAAACATCTTCAGATAATCTGTGGGTGATCCTCGCACTTGGCACATATTACGAGTGCAACAAATAGCAATATTATTTATTCTTTGTGCAGCCAGGAAGCATGTGACTCTGCAGTTATGTCTGAATTCTGTATTTATATCAAAATTGTCCTACCCTGCAATATAAAATGTATTTGATTATAAGTCTAAAATAATTCATATAGTGCATATCTAAAAGACAGTTTGTACATTTTTCATAGGGCAAAGTCTGGAAACTTGCTGTCCTTGTTTTATATACCACATACTTTCACAATGTAACTTCCTGTCTAATTGCCATGATATCATCTCGGCAGCAGAGATAGTCCACCCTGAACAGTTACCAGGAGACATGAGTAACTTTGTTTGACTCATATTCGTTTGGACTGAAAAGGGAAACATATTTGACACACACGGGCACCATTGTAACCATGCACACAGGATTGTTATTCTCAGCCACGATGCCACACAGAAATATCTTAAGATTTCGGTTCAGCTCTGTTAGAACCTCCAACTTGGGGAGGTGAAGATCAAAGGCCCTGAAATAATTGCCTCCTTTCACTTGTTGATTGTGGCCTCAGCCCCCTGGCCGTATTTTGTCATGGTGATGTGATGAACTTCAGGACATTGCACAAACCCAGACCCTTCTCTTTTTTTGGTTTGCCGTAGGTACTCAGCGTGCCAATGCCCGGGCTCCAGCCCCTTACAAGCGAGACTTTGAAGCCAAACTAAGGAACTTTTACAGGAAGTTAGAGACTAAAGGATATGGACAAGGCCCAGGGAAATTAAAGTAAGTCAAAGTGATACAGACCTCGGGACTGGGTGATGGTGAGGGATGGGGTGCAGTTGGGAATGTAGGAAATTGAATGTGATTTGGGATCACAGCCTTTGTTTTAGTCAGTGTAATTATTTTGGCATGTGTCAATTACAGGATCATCTAAGACAAAGTTCTGGAATTAAGCACCATTTAGCTTTAAGGTTTTAACACAAACACCACGTTCCATGTAAACATATAGGCAAAATAAAAAGCTAATCTGTTTCTCCTGAAAAGTGCCTCTTTGTTCACTTACAGTGTATTGATTACAGAAAAGGCTAGCACAGTGTCCCCTACTGCACATCACTGTCTCCTGACCTGACCTGAGTGTAGGAACACTGCTCAGCTCTGTTTTGTTCTGTGAAATAAGCTTCACTTGTCCATGGAAATATGTCATGACTGTTGTTTCTTTACCCACCTTTAAATGAGGAAATTTAAACATCATGTTGTTTGCCTAGAATTATTTTCATTCCCTATTTACCTTTACTTCCTTCAGCCCCACCTCCACCCCTGCCCCGTGTACCCACTAGAGATTACTGTGCCCCCTGAGTGAGGGCAGAGGAGGAAGGGTCTGCACTGCCACACGGCCACGACTAGGAGTCTGAGAGGAGGTCCAGGAGCTGTCCCCCTAGCTCCCCAGCTCACTGCCCCACAGAGAGGTCTGGCCTAGTACATTCACAGACCCCAGTTTCCTCACCCTTCGACACACATCAGCCTGCCCAAATACATTACCTCTCTGACCTTTGCCTTTCTCACACTTAAGAAGGTCTTGAGGGGTGCCGGGGTGGCTCAGTCAGTTAAGCTTCTGACTCTTGATTTCAGCTCAGGTCTTGATCTCAGGGTCATGAGTTCAAGTCCCACATTGAGCTCCATGCCTAGCATGGAGACTACTTAAAAAAAAAAACACAAAAAAAAACAAAAACAAAAAAGGTGGTCTTGAGCTCAGGCTTCCGTGTCCAGACTCCCTATCATCTCCCTTTCATGACTATTTTCTCTAAAGGCAAATTTTATCTACTTCAAGATGACTTTCATTATCATCATCACAAGTAGATTAATCGGCCACAAGAATCATTCATTTTTATCTGTCACTTGGGGAATCTCAGATTAACTTAATTTAAAAATTAAATGAAGCACAGGCATCAACGTGTTGGCTTTGGAGAACATGGAGAGTTTTTTTTCCTCTCCTGGTTCTCACAGTCATCTCTCTGCATACTTAGTAATTGAATTCCTTGTCTAGGTGCATTCACGCTGAAAACATTACCTCATAGGGTTTTCCTTCCTTTACTAAACAAAAGTTTCATGTTTGTATTGTTTTCTAATCATCTTCCTTCTGGGATAAATTGATTTGACTGCTCAGAAAGAACTCAGGAGTTGTTTTTATATGTTGTAGGCTGAGTGCTCTGCTTACCAACAATTCGCTTATATAATTTTTACTTCTACTGTGAAGAGTTCAAGACAAATGTGCATTATTGCAGCTAGCAATGTATTAAGTCACTCCCCTTTCCCCCTAGTTAACTATGGTAAATGAAAAGGGAATCAAAAGTGCCCAGTTCTAGAAAGATAAGAATTAGGAAATAATCTGTTTTTCACATTGTCTTTTTATGGACAGGTTAATTATCAGAAGAGATCACTTACTAGAAGATGCTTTTAATCAGATCATGGGCTACTCCAGAAAAGACTTGCAGAGAAATAAGCTGTACGTCACATTTGTCGGGGAGGAAGGGTGAGTAGAACAGAGAAGTGTGTGGAACACGGGCTGCGGCTGCAGAGGGATGTGTCACCACACGGTCGCCGTGGCTGCCTGAGACAGGAAACCCGCTGGCAGGAAATGCCATTCTCAGACACTTAAACCTCTTGGCTTTTTTTTTCTTTTCTTTTCTTTCTTTCTTTCTTTTTTTTTTTTAAGGCTTTCTCTGGTTTTTAAATCATTTGACATAGAAATTCTTTGGTAAATACTCATAACTATAGATCATTTTTGAGAGCAAGAGGTTGGTTTGTTTTCTTCTGGTTACATCTCTGTCTTAAAGGGAAAAAGTGGGGCCTCGAGCGAAAAAACAAGAATTGAATTCTCATGTCTGTGATCGTGTTATCTGCACGGGGTGTTAAGTAGAACGCGCTTCACCTGTAAAATAAATAAACTCAGTTTCGGAATCACGAATTAGAATTCTGCTCTTCTGCCAGGAGGCTTCCACAGCCGTAATTCCTGGGCCTTGGTTCTATTTCTCTGTTGCCAGTTTTTCTCTTTTTTGGGAGGACAGCAACACACATACCAAAATATTGACCTGCCGTAAACAAGTGTCTGTGGCCTTCTGTGACTCTTCCATGAGTGTGCTCATAGAGATAAGGGTTAAGAAATGTAGGAGTGAAGCCTCATACACACTGTTTATTGCATCCAAAGGAACAGAGCAGTTGCTATACAATGCTTCAGAAGGTGGCAGCTCTCATCTCGTTCAGACCCCTTCCTCCTTCCTCATTTCAGGTCTGAGTTTCGAATCTCAGCACCTTCTACAATGTAACCCAGCCATCACTAGAGCGAATTTATAAAGTACACAGGATGCCTGAACTGTGTTTGTCTTCTTGACTCTGTTGATTTGGGTCATTTTAAAGCTACCCTTCTCAGTGCTGCCCAGGAGTAAAATGTATTAGATTATAGACTCATAGGAGTATCATCTATTAAATTCAGCCAATCAACATATAGTTAATTTGGAGACTCCAAGGTATAAAGTAATTTGCTTGTGCTAATGGAACTAGATAACAGCAAAATCAGGATTCAAATCTAGGCCTTTCATCTAGGATTCTTGGACCAGCACTGGATAGAGGCAAACTTGCTGAACTCTGGTCTATCAGAATTTTTTCCTACCCGTGGATCTTTTCACTATTCCAGCTGACTGATAACGCCTGCTTTTGTCACATATTCTGTTCATAGTCTCCCAGCTATGACTAGCTTCAAGTAAAATATTATATGGGAAAACAATACTAGGGTGACAATATTTGGGCAGAAGCTTGCTTGAGACTTGTTTTCATTACCGAAGGGCATTAATGGCCTTTTAGCTTATGCTAGTTGGCTTAAGATGCAGGTGTACAATTGAAAATGAAGGCAAATGTTTTAAGCCTAATCATAGGTGTGCATGGAACTCCAGATATTTCCTTACATAACCAGTCTCATTTGGATGAGAATACTTTTCCTCCCCCAGAACTCCAGCTGCCTACCTTTTTTTTGGACTTACAGTTTGTTGAGATCTCAGAGACGTAGGCAAGAGTCTTTGGAGGACCTGGTAGTTAAGTTTGAGTAGAGCAGATGCTTATCATTCTTGATCATCCTGAAGCAGTCGCCCTATGACCTGCACTGGTGGCATCTCTTCCTAGGCTGAGTGTGGCTTGATACCTCTCTCTGATCGCCACCAATGTCCAAATGTTTCCTGTTTCCAACACCTGTCTCCTAGCTGTAACCTCAGAGGGAAAACAAGAGGGGGGCACTTTGAATTGTGACCTCAGCTATTAGGAACAACCATAATCAAGCCCCTCTGTGTATGGCCTGTAGAAGCTGGAGTAATAGGGCCAAGTAAATTCTGGTCTTATAGCATTATCATGTCAATAGCATACATAGAGATTATTCGGTATAGACTTCCTTCATTTTGCTAATAAGGCATTGAGAATACATAATGCTGTTTTGAAAGAATAAAATAGCACTCTTGCTAGAAAAATAGAAACCTTAAAACAACATAAAATTAAGTTATTTTAGATTTTGCCACCTTCTCAAACACATTGATTCGATTGCATTAAAATGAAAGTTCGTGACTTTCTTTCTGGATTATAATAAATATCCAAAGTGAAAATCTACCTACATTTTTCTATAGAACTATAAATGTGGAGGGAAGTTTTCTATCACTTTCTCTTCATTAATTTTAATGCTCACAAAATGTGTCATTTTGTAAGTTCTTTATGTCTAGCCCTAATAATAGGTATTTAAAAATATTAACACTCAGTGGCTAGATCTTGGTTTCTAACATCATTCTTTAATAAAAGGGACTAGGACTCCTTGGAGAAAAGGCTGATTCTAAGATGAAGCAGGAAATACGTGAGGCAGAGCTTGAAGTGTCTTGTAGTGTCAGAATGTGAAGAAGTGCCCAAACTTTCCACAGTAATGAAGTTATGTCAGAGGGACTCAAGAGCCAACTAAAAGATCTCCCAACTGAAATTATCCGAAGAACAAAATAAATAAATTGGGATTGGATTATAACCCAAAGTATAAAATAAATATCTGTACTGATATAAATATGTGATTGAATAGATAGATAGATAGATAGATAGATAGATAGATAGATAAATAGAGTAGATCAGTCTTCTGTGTGGAAGATTTCAATAATTCATCATCATTCCTCACTCCTTAATTGTGGGTTGCACATAATGACTTTCTTCCAATAGTGCAGTGGGGGAAGGGGAAAAAGAAGTAAGTCCAGAATGGACATGCCTGACAAACACTCAGCCAGGCGATCAAGGTTAAAATCAACAGTGATATATCATGCTAATAGTATGGGCCCTTCATATGATGGGATGAGGTCATCAAAAACAAGGAAAGTCGGAGAAACTGGCACAGCCAGAAGCCTAAGGAAACATGACAATTAAATGTAAATAAGGTATTTTGGACGAGATTCTGGTACAGAAAAGGGGCATTAAGTAAAAACTAAGGAAATCTGAATAAAGTATGCATTTTAGTTAATAGTAATGTCTCAATATCTGTTAACTGATTTTAACTAATGTACTATACTAATGTAAGACGTTAATAAGAAGGAAACTGAGTATGAGATATGTGAGAATTCTCCATATTATCTTTGCAACTTTTCTGTAAATAAAAAAAAACCTATATTAAAATGAAATATTTACTAAAAGAAAGCATCTAGTCAGGATTTGGGGAGATTTAGGAAATGTTTCCCCAAACTTTTCCTATTTCCTTATTGTCTGATGAGTGGGTGCCCCCCCAGGTAATTTTTGGTATGTGTGTACTTCCTTCTGCACTTGAGGTCAGTAGAGTTATATGTATATAGAAACAGTTAATTTTGTGGAAAGTCCAAATTAGTAGGGGTAGTGGTGTATCTGTAGAGTAGTATTTTGTGTTGCTAATGTCAAGTTTATGTTATCTATGAGGGAATAATACTTTGCAATTCTTATTGTTACTGTCTCAATGATTTTATTTCCTATCCGTCATAATCAGGGCCTTTATTTACAATAGAGAAGTTAGGGCATAAAGAGAAAGGGATTTATTTTTAAGAAACTTGCCTCTGGTGCACTCCAAGAAAGTATGAATTAACAGATGCACAGGGAGACTTCAGCTGTGCTGTAGGCAGTCTTGTTGCATAGGTCTAAAAACACACGTAGATTGTTCCGAAATGAAAGAGCAGAATCAAGAGAAATTATGGAAAAATTTATAGTCTGAAATTTACAGGATGACTACAAATTCCATGTGAGGTAAAATTAATCTCAGATTATTGGTGATAGATGTTTTCACTTTTTAAAATATAAATAGAGTTGTAGAGCCTATTACTGGAAGTGTATTAGTTGACAAGTAATTACTATTCTTCGCTAAAATAGTGCTTCATGTTATGCTTGGCTTTTTATAAAAAGGAGACAGTTTCTAAGCAAACTACTGTGATTTAATTTGGTCAGAACTGGAGGTTTTGTTTTAGTCATTACATTTTCCACCCAAGTTAATTTGGTTATCTGCCCTTGCAAAGTGGGGAGGATGGCAGGTCAGCAGTGGCAGAATGGCTGGAAACTGAGTCATCTTGACAAAATGTGGTGGGAAATTGCATGCTGTGGTTGCCTCTCTCTCTCTGGGGCTTCTGTCTGCCTGGAAATTGCTTCTTTAGGAAAGAGGCCAGTAGAGCACTGCATATTCTCCAGCATATTATTTTCTTCTGAATTAAAAGCCCTAGCAACTAAAGCTTATGTGATATCAAAAGTTAGCTAGGTAGACTATCGTGTTCTGATAAGGTGTCCTGGGCCATTAACTTCTTAGTACCCCAAACAGTGAGAAAATAATGGCCTGGATAAAGAAAGGATGTTTACACTGTGATTGCCTCGCCTCTTTTTTTTCCTCCATGGCCAGATCTGTAAAAGGCACCTTTCTTTAAGAAAGAATGAGCGCATTATATGTAAGGTGCCATCTATTGGCATCAATCATCTGTCTTGCAAAACCACACTTCGACTAGGGAGGGGGTGTGTGCAAGCAGTTTTCGTTCAGGGGTTTAAGAACAGATGAGCTCCTTCTGTGATATTCTCCTGAGACAGGCAACTGAAAGTAAGTAGGAGGATGAGATCTGAAACGGTTTGCCTGCATCTCTGCTTATAAAATAGCCAGCAGTTCTTACATACGACTGGTCTAATCCTTGCTAGAAGTTGTTTGGGGTCCTGAGCTTGACCACTTATTCCTCGGAAGTCTGTAAAGCTTCATGTTAAACTTTATGGTGCTGCTTGTTTTCTTTCAAAAAGAGGCATTTGCAGGATAACCTCAAAACCCAAACCTTGCTGAAAGGTGCTTCTGTATCTAGACTTTGGCTTGACATCACCAGGTAAACCTTTGTTTGTCATATTAATTGCTTGCAAAATTCTTTATTCCCCCAGCAGGCCTTCTTAAGTGCCTCGAAAACTAATGCCTTGCTGCTGGAAATATCCGAGGCTGAGTCAGAGGATGAGTAGGTAGGCCCTGTGTGCCTGAACAACTATTAAGGAAGCAAAGTTTTTTTCTGTCTTCCAGAAACTTGTAGGAAACGATGATATGACTTCCCAGCGCCTTCATCTTCTTTCATTCAATAGTCTACTTCTATTGGAATACTTTGTGTTCAGTAATTTTTAGTTGAAAATAAAAAACAGGAGGATTCAACGATAAAATTATTTTAACAAGTATTGGGTACTGCTGACAACTGGGGTGCTGGTGGCCCAGCAATGTGATGGTGCTTAAAACGCTTTATCAGCACTTCATGGGCACTGCCACCCGAAAGACATCTGTGCTTATTCCAAAATGCCCTCAGATGCAGCTGTCCTGTGTCTACACACCCGTTGTCCAGAGTTTCTGTACTTCCGTGCCAAGCCTTTCTCTGTGGAACCAACCGAACTGGCAAAACAGGAATGTAACAAACGATCCCCGTGATCTGAGTCAGATTAACTATTTATATGGAAGAGGGTCATAAGACATTATTACAGGAAGCACATGCGCGAGGTGCCCTGCCAGGACATGTCTTCCTGAAGTAGGTGGACATATGTAATTTGTAATCTGCAACCTCCCAGATATGCACTCCAAGCTTTGGATTATAATCAAATCACACTTTAAAAATGGTCTTGGCTTTACACTGGCTATGTCAGTGCTTCTAGAGTTAAAACAAAACAAAACAAAACAAAAAAACCCCCAACAACCAGCAGATAAAAACCTGACCAGTTACAGAAGATCCATTTTCCTCCACGAGGAACTATTATTAGCTTTGTTCTCTCTTGGGGAAAGAAATGAATTTTACTTTTCAGTTTAACACTTCAGGGAACATTCATCTTACCTTTAGTCAGAATCAGCTCTTATTAAAAACAAAGAACAAGTCGGTGAGATCCATCTTTGTTGTTTTAAAAACTTCACCATATTAGAAGATAGGAAACCTGGAAAGGACAAGACCAGGCTTTCTAAGTATAACGCACCTGAGTGAATCCTGACATTGTGTGCAAATTGAGTTGTCTTTTAGGGATTGACCTGACCTATTAATGTCATTGAATCAATATAGCACCTGAAGGCGAGCTTGTGCAAAATTATTCTCTCTGCTAGATGTCAAAGAACAACGTAAGTTATGTTGATTTTCTTTAGAGAGCATCGGAGAACTCCATTCATGGATTCAGCAACAGATGTTGAGCCCCTATGGTGTATTGGGCTAAAATACTTGGGATACAAAAATGAGAAAGACACAGTCCCTGCCCTCAGTATGGTTACAGCCTAGATGTGCCAATAGCGGAGGCAGATGCCTACACAGATTATTATAACACACTCTGATAAGTGCAGTATTATGAAAACACTGAGAATTGAAGCTCAGAGAAAATCTGCTATTTCTAACTGAATGCCACAGTTTAATTTTAAGCAGCTAAAAACCCATTTATGTATACCAGTTGTCTCTTTGTAAGAAAACTGACTCATAAAATTGGCTCATGTTTCAGCTGTCTGTGACCCTTATCTGTCGTGTGCTTTGATTGTGTCTGAAAGCCCCTGCAGGCCAGGGACCACTGCAGACCAGAGCTCACTCACAGTCTCATACTTAGTAGTTGTGACCATTCTTAAGTTTGCAGATGCCCCAGGATATTGTAGTCATTGTATTGCCTTGAAGGGATCTTCATGAAAGAGGAGGATTTATAGTAAGCCAGGTATTTTAATAAAATAGCATTTTCTTCCTGCTTCCTTTTATCCTACTTTGGAAAACTTTTTCTGTGAAGGGCCAGATAGGAAATATTTTAGGCTTTGCAGGCCATACATTTCCTGTTGTACTTCCTCAGTTCTGCCACTAGAGCAGGAAAGTAGCCACAGACAAAATGTCAACAAATGGGCATGGCTTCGTTTCAATAAAACTTTTTTTACAAAGCCAGGGCCTGGGCCACAGTTGCCCCACAGGCCATAGTTTGCTGACCCTTGCTTTATAAGCAACATTTTTAACAGTCTTGGTAACATTTAAAATGTACTGACCAGTAGGCTGTAAGGAGTAATGAGCATTAAACGAAGGGTCAGGAAACCTGTGTCAAGGCCTAGAGTTTCCCTTGCAGCCCTCCTTTAATCTAGGTCAGTGACTTCCTTCAGTCTCAGTCTTTTCTTCAATAAAATGAGGGGATGGACAAAATGACTTCTAAGATGCCTTTAACTGGCATTCTCTATTTCTAGAAAGACACAGGAGTCTGCTGATGAAATTCACCATAAATAGGAAATTTGGAGAGATGTTTTGTATCCACAGGGATCTAAGTAGACTGGAACATGGACAACGTTTCACAAAGTGAAACTTAGTAGGAAGAATTATAAAGTCTAGTACTTAGGTTCTAAAAAGATACAGACATGCAGACAGACTGGGAGAGTCTTGGGGTGAAGCAGCACAGAGAAAGGTTTGAGCTGATGACTAGCTCATTATGAGTCAACAAAGTGGCTGCCCCACAAGGCAAGGTAGCTTTAAGCTGCATTAGTTGAGGAGAGTGCCCAGGAAGAGAAGACAAGGGCTCTTTCTAAGCTCTGTGCTGACAAGACCGCACCTGAAGTGTTGTGATCAGTATAGACACCACCCTGTAGATCAGACTTTGACACCCTGGAGAGTGTCCAGAGCGGAGGGCCAAGGTGGCAAGGGAATTCCCAGCCCTTCCTTGAGAGGAGATTGAAAGACTGTAAAGACGTGGCAATGTTCAGGCATGGGGGAGGGTGCAGAGACCAGGGATACCGAAACTGCTTAACTTTGAGTTCGTATAGAAAATTACTTTTCGAAAAATTTCATATCTTTACATCTAGATCAGTACTCAAAATATAATAGGCCCTCAAATATTTGTGGAAAGAACACCTCTAAGTATGTGAAGAACGTTCAAGTGGAAGAAATATTCTACTTGTTCTCGGTGGCGTCAGTGGCCAGAAGTGGGACTGTGGGAGGAAGCCACAGGCGACTGCCTTGTTCTCAGCATGCAGAGGGTAGCCTGCATCCTTGTGCCTGGGAAGCAGCACCCCCGTGCTGCTTCGGGAGTCCCTGGGGTAATCTTAGCATCATCTCACCAAGGCTGGTGGTCACCTGGTAGCCACAGTTATGTTCAGCTGCCCCAAGACAGTATTTCCATCATGTCACCTTAAGGCCTCTTTGGTCCTGAGAGTGTGCTGTGTTTGCATTTTTCTGCACACATAGGTTTCCTGTCTACACTCATATTTCCCACAGTGCAGTGAGTACTGGAGATATGTGAGATGATTTTAACTGTTATGCAAACAGACCTTTTAAAATATTTACATGTTTCTTTTGATGCATATTAGAAAAAAAATAAAGCTAGCACATCATAATTTCATAAATAGTATGTAAGAACAGGCTACGTTGGAAAAGCAAGTAAATTTAAAGTTGATTTAATGAAAAGTATTAAGTATATAACAGTACCTACATATTCAGATATGGCAACAAGTTGAGAAAGTAGAATGTGAATAGCGGAAGTGTGCTCTAAGGAAATTCTATTAAACTCTCAACTAAGACCTATAAAAGCCATTTTATTTTTCTTACTAGTATCCCATCTTTCTTCCACCTCTAATAAGGTAATTTTTCTCTATCACATAGTCCCCTCACTGGACAAGACTCAGATGATTTTTCTTTCTTTTTCATTAAAAAAATATGCAGTAATGCCCACAGAGAAAATTCCATAAGAGAAAAAATAATACAGTGAACAAAAGAAGTCTTCAAAACCCCACTACCCAGCTTCCCATTGCTTTTGTTCCCCTCCAGCATTACCTCCGTCTTTGAACCCTTGTGTCAACTTGTCATCATGGGATAGATGTACTTTATATTTTTCATTTTAAATTTAGCATATCAAATCGCTTTGTTGCAAATACTTCTTTGCTGCGATTTTCCTCTCAGCATGGTTGGCCACTTGTCATTCCTCAAAGCTAACACAGTCGTTTCTCGTACTTCACTTTGACCCTGATGTCTTTGTGAGCTCAGTGGAATTTACACCATAGTTCAGGTGCTAGAGTTTCAGCCTCTTCTCCAAATACCTTCCTTTAGGAAGCTTTAGACGCCTTCATTTTACTTGTCTATAATTTTCCTTGGTGTTTTATAATTTAAAGTTTTCACTTGAATCCTATCATTCAATTTTTTTTTTTGCCTCTGATCTCCCTAGGGGGTCTTGCGTCTGTACTGTCCTTTCACCAATTCACAAATGACTCTTTCTTCCCCTGTTTCAGAATGTTTCAGAAATCCCTAAGAACTCTTGTCCCATGGATGTAGGTAGCTGATACTCTCTGGTTTTACCCTGTTTTAATAAAGTATTTCCCATGTACTCCTTTCTCCATTACTTCGTTCCAGACGTTGAAAATATTTACCTTTTTGTGTGTATATACATACAAGCAAATTATTGGCATATTGCCTATTTTGTCCATTATCTGATGTGTAGCTTTAGTTTTGGGTATGCTTCACGTAAATGTGCATTTCACTCTTCTGGGTCAAGACATGGATGAGATCAGGACTCATGATCACTCAGTTTATTCTGTATAGTCCAGATATGTGGGCAATTAGACTTATAATGACTGTTCTATAGAAAGTTGAGCTCTGGGGGGGCCCTGAGTGGCTCAGTTGGTTAAGAGTCTGACTCTTTGATCTAAGCTCAGGCCACGATCTCAGGATTGTGAGATCAAGCCCTACTGTGGGCTCTGTCTCAGTGGGAAGTCGGCTTGAGATTTTCTCTCTCCCTCTCCTTCTGCCCCTCCCCCTGCTCACGTTCTCTCTCTCTCTCAAATAAATAAATCTTTAAAAAAAAAAATGAACTCTGTAGAAAATGTGCCCAATATATAGAAAAAAATAATAACTGTTTATTCTTTCTGTGGATTTTTTTAAAGGCTGGATT
This sequence comes from Ailuropoda melanoleuca, assembly GCF_002007445.2. Lineage (NCBI taxonomy): Eukaryota > Metazoa > Chordata > Mammalia > Carnivora > Ursidae > Ailuropoda > Ailuropoda melanoleuca. The sequence continues at coordinate 161,347,478 of NC_048219.1, read as the reverse complement.
ACAGTGGACCTTCCAGAGAGTTTTTCTTCCTCGTATCCAGAGAACTCTTTAACCCATATTACGGCTTATTTGAATATTCGGCCAATGACACATACACAGTACAAATAAGTCCCATGTCTGCTTTCGTAGACAATCACCATGAATGGTAAGTATTTTTTCCCCCACACTTTTCTTCAGTTGACTTTCTGTGATATTAGTTTTTTATAGGAACCCACGTTTCTTTTAACATTTTTTTTCCTTGGAGAAAATCACATTTTCAGTTTCATTTGACTCTACTTTTGTTGTCAAATTTAAAGATACAGGCATTCTGCAAGCTAGGAATAGATTATATTCCAAAAGACCGATTTCAAGTGAACTGGGTAGAATTCAAAAGATTTTCCCTATCAAAAGAAAGTTCCAGATGGTGTTAGATTCCTGGCAAAATCCCTGGATCCCTCACTGCACCCTTAGGTATCTCTGAACTCTGAGGTGGGATGGGAGAAGGTCCTGTCCCAGAGGTCAGGTAGCTTCTAGAGCAGCCCTTGGGGAAGTGGCCAGCTCTGGGGGTGAGGCAGAGCAGCTGGGACATTGGCTGAGGGTGATGGTGGTATTCTAGTAGGAGGGAGTGGGGGTGGATGCCCTGGAGGAATTGGTAGAAGAGAACCCCAGCAGAAGGACGTGGGTATGGGGTCACAGCAGTGACACTTAGCCTATTAGCCATTGAAGTTTGTAGCCAGGGATTGCCCCTTTCCTAATTTTTCACACAAAATCATCAAGGAAAACTTGTATAGGATTCCCCTCTGGTGATTATTTATTCTGAAAATCCCAAACTGCACTCTTTCCAAACATCCTTACATTTTTTAAATCCCTGCGTTTATACACATTAAATATCTTTATAACCCCTGTTTGCTTGTTCCTGCTTATTATCACTGATAGTAACAACAAAAAAAGAACGTACACAGAACTCATGGAAAAAGTTTCTTTGGGTCATGAAGGTTAATATTGCTGGGTGGAAAGCATTAATTTTTAGGACTTACTCTCCAAATTAACTCCTTTTAGATACAATTTGGAGTCCTCTTAACTGTGTCTATTGCAGTTATGCTAAGTTAGGTGGAAATAAAGAAAAACAAAGCTGCTAGACATTAATCTTAAAATGGCTGCCTAATACTAAAATTGCAAATGGACTGTATGAACCTCAGCATGGATTTGCACTTTTGGAAGGCATCAGACTTTCATAGAGGTAGAAACTTCAGGACTTTTGAAAGGGAAAATAAGTGTACCTCTCAGCAAATCCAGTCATGACTGATACATTCAGTCAAGTTTCCAAAGTGATTCAGAATAGAATTGAGCCTTTAAATTTTAGAGAACCAAATGTCCCATGAGGAAATTCCCCCAAATGTTCACATGCGTAATTCTTGGATGGTGACAGTTTTCATCAGCAGTGGGGTTTGAGAGAGAATAGAGATGGAAACTGTCTCACTCTGAGATTGGGCTTTTCCTCAAAAGGGGATTGCTCCTGGGTCTGTATGAGAGAAATCCTGCTAATATTCATGCAAACAAACTAGAAGGGGACAACATTTTCCCCACCACCACTGGTTTCATTCTGTCATCTCTGGGGAAATTTCAGGGGCATGCTCATGGGGAATTCATGTTGTCCATGTGGGGTGCTCTCTGGTGGATATTATTAACATGAGGTGAAGATGGGGCAGTATCTCTCTAAATACCAGAGTGGAACAGATTTTTCAAGATGTGAATATTGGCCTAATGAAGACACAGGTTACAGCATACTCCAACTCTCATGGACCTAGTAAGCAATCGGTCTTGGACAAACTGAGATGATTAGAGCTAGATGGCATTCTAGAAAGCGAATAGAACCATTGAGAAACTGCTCCCTGACGTGTAAGCTGTCTTGTGCTTTTCCTTCACAGGTTCCGGTTCAGTGGTAGGATTCTTGGTCTTGCACTCATACACCAGTATTTGTTGGATGCCTTCTTCACACGGCCCTTTTATAAAGCTCTTCTCAGAATGTAAGAGTATTTTTACTGCTTGTGTAATTAGCATGTAAGAATGTAGTATTTCTTTTATTAAAAAGGGCCTTTTGTCGATGTCATTTATCTGCTTAGATTTCTGAAACTTACACAATTTCAAATATGGTTACTGTGTTTTTCCTGATCCTTTACTTCTGTCTTGCCCCTAAAGTCTTAGTTTTGCTTTATTCCAGAAAATTTATTCTCATTTGTTGCAACACATGTTTCTTCAAAACAATTGTACTTCAGATATGGTACTGGAATTCCTGTGGTATTAATGCTGATTATTAATAGAATAGTTGTGGGTTAGTCTTGGTGACTCACAGCCCCCTGTCCTTTGTGAGAAGCATTTTATATTTTGCTTTATGCAGACTTCAACTGCTTACTCTTGGTTCAAGTTTTCATTCTCCTTTGCTTTGTTTTTGTCTTATTTTTTATTTGTCTGCTTGTTTGTTAGAGGTGGGCTGTCCCGTATTTTTCCTGAGACCTCCCTATATACAAGACAGTAATTTAGTATGGCAGATGAAAATCTAGCATTCACAGAACTTTTTCTTCATTGTTACCACAATGAAAGATTGCAGTTATTGTAAAATGTAGAGCTAACAGTTTCTGTCCTATAATCAGTAGTCATTTACAAGGCTGAACAGGAGAAGCCAACTGTCTGATAGGGGAGTCGTAGCTCAAAGTTGCAGTGAGGAAGCACAGAATGATTGCTGGGTTCAGTCCAGCTCATTCCCTGACCAAGACCATGTACCTCCTTTCTGTAAAATGGAAGCCTAGACTTCAAGTGAAAACAAAGTATTACTAATTGGCTCTAAAGAGGGTCAGTAGGAAGACTTTTTGCTTTCCTCCCTTTTGGTGTCTGGGCAGATGAAACCCTGGGCAACTGGGCATTGTCCATCTGCCTCTCTGGTTCCCCCTGTCCCATTTTGCATTTTCCCATTTCACTGCCTTCTCTCATCTTCTCATATTATGCTTTCTGAAAGAGTAGTCTGTGCTGACGTGCCCTAACCTCCTTCCCACCAGTAACCTATAGAAGCTTTTAAAGAATATCTTTTAGTCCTTATCTTACTGGACAGTTCTGCTGCTTCTGATACTGTTGACCACTCCCCAACCCCACGCATTTGAGTCTTTCCTCCACTGGTGTCCCTGAAAATATACCTTTTCCCATGTGCCTAGTCACAGTTCATGGTGCCAGTATTCTCAGGTCACTGACAGAAATTGGCCATCACCCTCAAACAGAGATGGCAAATACGCAGCACCTACTCTACTCTTCCCTACCTCCCACTCCATTGCCAGGGTGTAGTTCGCAAATGTTTGTGGTCCTTTTTCCCACTGAACTCACTGTGGCCTTAAGGAGTTTTTCAACTTACAGCCCTCAAGACTGGCAATTAATCAGAGTTGGCTTGCAACATGAGTTCATTTGCCACCCCTATTTTGATATCCTTCTTTATGCCCCCTAATAAAACCATTTACTAATGCCCACGTTTACCTCCTAAATAAGTCTTAAGTGCATCTTCTCCTGTCCAGCCTTAATAGCTGTGCCCTAAAAATAAAACTCTTATTTTATTTTGCCTGGATTACTAGTCTTCTAATTGTCTCCACCATCTAATAATAACTGCCCCCCCCATTTTAAGTAATCCTCTATACTGTGACTTCCAGAGAACAATTTAAAATCAAATCTCACATCTGATCATGTCATTTCCTGTCCTAAAATCTTTTGGTATTCAAAGCCTGGTCCCAGCGACCTTCCTAGCCTTCCTAGCCTTCTCTGGACATTCTGTCTCACCGTTAACTCTTGGATCCTGCCAATATGCCAGTATGCTTGAGTATTCTCCATACTCCATGCCCTTGTGCTTTGTTCATGTTTGTCTCTCCTTCTCCCTCCTTTCTGTTTCCCCTTCTCCTCCTCTTCATCCATTCCCATTCCCATTTACCTCTCTAGCTTTTAAAGAGCCTACAAATTTTGATGTAGGTATTATCTATTCCAGAAAGGTTTTCCTGAATCTCCAAGTCTTGCTGTGAGAGCTTCCTGTATTTGCCTTGTTTTTTTTTTAATTGAAGTGTAACATACATATAAAATATATGTAAATTATAAGTGTAACTCACCCTAGGCCATCACCATCACCTTATATTGATTTACCTACTTGTGCGCCTGTCTCCCCAACTAAACCATTAGCTCCTTGAGGACAGTAACTGTTTATCAAGTAGCTGTTAAGATGTCTGGCACATACTTGACACCTAATAAATGTTTAGACAGAACCAAACAAAATGATCTTTGAAATTTGGGGTGATGAGAGGAAATTTCAAAACAACTAAAGCAAATCAATTGTTACTACCCTAAAATAGGGCCATATAATACTGACTCCACCTTATGTAGTCCTGTCTCCATGATGAAAAAAGAGGAGAGAAGTATTGAAAACCCTTACAATTGTAGAGAGATTCTGTGCCTTGCTGTTTTCAGAAACATGGATAGAATAAGAACGATAAAGAAAAAGGGGATGCATGTGAATGTGGATCACAGAATCTAGTCCTCAAGAAAAAATAACAAAGCTGAAGTACAATATAGAAATGTACCTCGGATTAGGAGAACAGTGTTTTAAGGCAGTATATGGTAGCCAAAAGAATATGGGGCTCAAGTTGTCAACCTGAGTTCCAGTTCCTGCTCTGGCATTCATCGCGGGTGACGGGGCCAATGGCAGCCACTCTTTGCACTCCAGTTCTGTGTCTGTAAAAGAAAGGACGGGCTGGTCAGGTTGCTTTAAGGCATTTTATGTGTCCAGATTTTTAAACCTTATACCAGATTTCTGAATTATTTAACTAGTTTGGTTACTGAATTTGACTAAGAACGTTCCAGGAATCACTGTCCATTTAGTTGATCTTGTTCTTGTCTTGAATTCTTTGTATTTTTCCTTGTGTCTTTGGCATTTTGCCAATAATCATACCTACATATCTGCTTCTATCTGTTTGTCCTCTTAGTCTATGTGACCTGAGTGATCTAGAATACCTTGACGAAGAGTTCCACCAGAGCCTGCAGTGGATGAAAGACAATGACATCCATGACATCTTGGACCTTACATTCACTGTGAACGAAGAAGTTTTTGGGCAGGTCTGTGACTCACTGGTGACTAAGTGTGGTAATTAAAGGCTATTGGTTGTTGAAGAATTAATTCAGTGGCTAAGATCACACACTTATTTGTGGCTTGTTGGGTGGTTTCAATCCAGGTTTATGTACAGTTACAATAATTTTGGTTACAAAGATTGTTTTGATGCCAACTGCAGACTAAGGTGTTCTAACTTACAGATTGTGGTAACTATGTGTTATAAGCTGTATAGCTATTTTTGTGTTATAAGCAATCTTCTTTTTATTTCCAACTGAAATATCCATGTAGGATATTAGAATTGCCTTGTATAAAAATATAGCTTTTAAAATCCATGCAACCCCAGAGTTAAATATTAAATTATTTGTCATTTTGTACTTAACTCATTCATATTTTAAGAATGGAAATTAATGGTTTTGCAGCTGAGGGAAGGTAAATAATGTTTTGGTGAAGGTTTGAAAACATATTGGGTTTTTCCAAAGTTGGTGGAAGGGTTAGTTGAAAGATTTCTTTCAGAAATTGTATACTGGGGACGCCTGGGTGGCTCAGCCGTGCCTTCAGCTCAGGGCATGATCCCCTGCTCTGCTGGGAGCCTGATTCTTCCTCTCCTGCTCCCCCTGCTTGTGTTCCCTCTCTCGCTGGCTGTCTCTCTCTCTGTCAAATAAATAAATAAAAGTCTTTAAAAAAAAGAAAAAGAAAGAAATTGTATACTGGCTCATAAGTAATATTCTTATTTAGGCATTAATATTTGGCTGTTCTTCTAAATTTTGTGTTTTGGAAAAGAAGTTCTCAATTTAACATTCACTTGAATGTAATTCTGCTTCATTAAAGTAAATCTTTACTTAAATATTAGCTTTCTATATGTAGTTGATTCTGAACCCTAATGGAATTTGTGAAAATATGTTTTTGCCAAACATTCAAATAACAGTGGGCCAGAATCTGGAGCCAATTTATTTTCATTTAAACGACTTACTTGTTTGGTCAGGATTTAAAACTTAACCTTCAGCTCTTGTGATATATAGATTTTTAACCACTGAGGCTGTCAGACATCAGCTCAATGTCTAGTTTTTCCAGAGCATCAACGTGTACCTGGGGTCCACGTGGCTCCATGGGGGGCCTCCCCCTGCCGCTGTGGGACGCGCCTGGCCAGGGCAGTGACAGGTAGCTAGCTGGCTGATTTTGGCTCACTGGGAGCAGTGTGCTTATCACATCAAAAATGTTGCTTTATGTTCAGTCTTTTTTTTTTTTTTTTAAATCTCAGATTACCGAACGAGAATTAAAACCAGGGGGTGCCAATATCCCGGTCACAGAGAAGAACAAGAAGGAGTACATCGAGAGGATGGTGAAATGGAGGATTGAGAGGGGTGTCGTGCAGCAAACAGAGAGCTTAGTGCGTGGCTTCTATGAGGTAAGGACAGCAGGGGTGGGGTTTTGCAGGCGGAACTCTATGATACAATAGTCCATCTGACTATACTTTGTGGGCAATATTTCCCTTTTTCTTTTGTTGGATTTACTATTGCTCTTTCAATTTAAAAACGCCAATATATTTTTTTCTATATTTCGAGAACACAAAAAAGGCTTAATGTCCTGTTGTAAGAGATCACTGAAATAAAAAGATCTGAATTCAAGTGGCATTTCATAACTTAATGACACTAGCAACGTTTAAGTCATACATCTTACTCATGCTTAGATACGGGTAATCATCACATATCACACTTGATACGTGAAATGATTGTATCTGAGGGTTCAAATGAGTTCTTACAAATACTCCATGTGACTTCCTCTGGAGGAGTACTAGATCTTTGTTCAAGGAGAAAAGCAAACTGTATTATTCAGTGGTCAGTTTTAAAATGAAAATTCTGTTGAGGAAAAGATCATCAATCTTGTACTAAAAATACCTTATATTTGTCGAGAGCTTCACAGTTTTCAAAGTGCCTACACAGAGTCCTTCCAGAATATTCCTAAAGATCCGTGTGTCCTCCTTTTCTGATGAGGCTTAATTATCGCTGAGATTTCTCCTGATGCTTAAGCCATGCCCTGCATTCTTTTTATTCCACAGGTGGTAGATGCCAGGCTGGTGTCTGTTTTTGATGCAAGAGAACTGGAACTGGTCATCGCAGGCACAGCTGAAATCGACCTGAGTGATTGGAGAAACAACACGGAATATAGAGGAGGTGAGATGGGATTTCGAGGTGACTGGACTTTAAGTTTCCTATTAGGGGAAGCAAATGGTTAGCATGCCAGTCTCTGAATCCAGGACAGGCAAGGCACTTCGTATTCTAATCATAGGTCTGCTGCAGTCTCCTCTGAGACCTTGGGCAGGGTACATTCTCTTCTGTTCCTAGTTACCTCATCTATCAAGTGGAGGAAGGACTGTTTACACCTCATCTAAGGATGTCATAACTCTTAATTGTTGGTGAAGAAATGTGACCATAAGAACGCTAATTAATTGTTTTCTGATGTTGTGAATGAAGCCCTAAGGAGCTCACAGCCAGCTGGTCAAACTCCACCTCTTCTCCTTCCTTCTGAACCTCGAAGTCACACACCCTCTGAGCCCCTAATGAGCAAATACACTTTTTCTACATTTCACTGAACTACTTCCAGTTAAAATTCACAGTTAAAACGCGTAAATGGAGTAAGACCTGGTTCTCAAAATTCAAGAGTTTATTGAAAAGGCCCTTCTGAATTCAAGCATGAAGTTCAACTGAAAAGGAAACTACTGTAACATTAGTTAAAACCTGGATTATGACAGTTCACCGCATGGGAAGCTTTACAAGTGGCGTTTCTGTATATCATATCACTATAACTTTTCAATTAGTTAATTGCACTTGAAGCCATTGGAATTTGATTGCTGAGTCAATACACTTGGAAAGGGAATTGATGATGACCCAGAGTTAAAGTTTTTATTCCGTAATTTTAAGCAAAGAAAGAATACATTTTCTGAAATTTATTGCAGGGTGATAGTTTTCAGAAAGTCATGACAAAGAGCAGTTGTTTTTTTGTTTTGATTTTGGTTTTTGGTTTTTAACTCAACTCAGAATGTGAAAGTTTAGCAGTAGTTCTGAACTTGGGAGTGAAAAATACAAGCTTTAAGTCACTAAATTAATCACTCAGCAGAATAAACTGAGAGCTGAACGTATCTCCAGTTATCTGTACATTGAAATAGAGATTTTAAAACACTTTTTTAAAGTGTGGAATAAAAGAAAAATACCTTAACGTTTGCTAAATTGCTTTTGTTCTTCCAGCTCATCGCCGTTGCGGTGGGCTGGCCTTGCTTGCCCTTTTTCTCTGAAAGGCAGTATTAAATTGCAATCTCTCTTTGCTATTTCTGAAACCAATTGCTGCAATGTGCCTTTTCCAGCTGGCCCCATGTATAATCCATACACAGCCTTGGTCATTATAACTTTGTAAACCAAGCTCTTTTCATTAAGTAGAACATAGTTTCTCCAGCATGCCACAAAATGCATCTTACCGTAAATATCATTAACTCTTCCCCACCAGGAGAGTCTAACAGCAATGCTGTTAATCAAATCAGCCATTTTTGTATTTATATACTGTAAACTTTTATTCACTGTATATGTCTAATGAAGTCCCTGTTTCCATGGTTATTGTAAATCTTGCCAAATGAAATCCTCGGGAAGAGGGTGTTGCGATGGGGAGGCAGGGGACTGGGTGAGACACCCAGCTGTTTGCTAACCCAACTCGTTGGCCCTGAATGAAGAAGCAGCTCTTCTGCCACTTGCTCTATGTTCCTAAGGCAGCTGTTTATCGAGAATATGAAGAGACATTTTCTGTCCTCCTCCTCCAAAAGGTTTGGCACGAACAGCAAAGGAGAAGCAGAAAGGGGCCAATTCATAAGGTCAGAAAAGCTATAAAAAGCCAATGTACTTATTTTATAGATGAGAAAACTATTTGCTCAGCACCAAATAGCTAGTCTCTGCCAAATGGACATGGAGCCTATACATCACCACGTCCAAGAGAAGTATATTCACCCTGCACTTGGATCCCTTTCTTGTCCAAAGGGCACTAAGCATCACTGATCACATGGTAAACAGTAGGGCAAAATTCCCCCCAAATTCTACAACCCCTGAAACATGTGAGCAGAAATTCAAATTAAAAGTTTCTACCCACCTTCCGCTTTGGACTTATGTCTGCTGACTTAGAATTAGAATGGCTTTATGCCCATTGCACATGTCAGTTAATCAGTTTGAATCACTAAGTGTAATTTAATCCTTGTCAGCCGTCTCTCTGAACTTAAATTTTCTTCACTGTAAGATTTTGGAATCTACAACACTGCCTTAATCCACCCCGGGGATGATACTTTTGACATTTTATTATAGTCTACTAAAGTATGGAATAAAAATAACATTTAGTTTAATGATTATTTGGGATTTATTAGTTGAAAAAATTAAAGTAATAAAATTACTTTTTCCTTTTAATTAACAAAAAGTGATGATTAAAAAATATGAACATTATATGTAATTTTAAAATAGTTTGCAATTATCTATTTATTTGCATAATTATTTGATTAGTGTGTCTCTCCTTTACCAAAAGTCCTGTAAGGTTCTGTTTTCTTTGCCTCTGTTACCTCCAAGCTTACTACAGTGTTTGGCGTAGTGATACTTGAAAATTATTTCTTAAATGAATGACCAAAACAGTTAAGCATTTTCAGTAACAGCAATTGTCTTTTTCAGAAATGATATGGTTAAAATAACAACTTTGTTGTCCTTCTCTCCACTTGTTTTATGTACTGACCACTAAATGGAAACTGAGACCTCCTAGCTTCATGTAGTGTTGTTTTTGTTTGACTTCTGACACTCATGTGATCATATTTACAGTGTTATTCCTTAGTCTTAATTAATAAACGACCTTTAAAGAATCCAAGATGATGATTTATGTCTGGAGGTCTTTTGTTGACATGTCATGGTGTCATGTCATCTTAACATAGAAGAGTTAAAGTAATATGGGCTTTCCTGATTGATTTGATAGGATATCATGACAATCATATTGTAATTCGGTGGTTCTGGGCTGCAGTGGAAAGATTCAACAATGAGCAACGACTAAGGTTGTTACAGGTAAGATGCCACTAGTTAATCTTTCTAATGCAGTAATATAATTATTGTTGGAATTGTATATTTTTATAATTGCTAAGTTCTCAGTAATTATACCCCGTGCTCATCTGCAAAACGGGGATACATTATTTCAGACTCTTCTGATGGCATGGTTCTGTGGCTCCATCACTATGCAGAACAGCCCCAACCAAGTCCAAGTATTTCATTAGAATTTTGAGGAAGTACCAACTCCAGTACAAGAATCCCAGGAAAAACACCGGGCTTCAGGGCAGTTGGTCCCTTCAGTAAGAGGTCCCAGGGCACTCTGCAGGGCAGCATCCCTAGCAATAGACAGGGGGCTTTCAATCCCTTAGGAAGTGATCCAGTCTTTGAAAAAGAATCTTCTTTTCTTCCATCTTGAGATAACAAACGTGAGATAACAATGAAGTTCTAGGATGCTGGAAAAACTAGCTCATTATTTTCTTGTAGTGTTTAGAGTTACACGCAATTGCTGGTTTATTGCGGCCAAAAAATTATCAAACATGAGCAAGGCTTCGGTATACTTAGGCACAGCCTAAAGTTGATCAGGGACTGATACTAAGTGGACTTAGGTTAATTGATATACCCACTTTATTAATCTATAATGGGAAATATATCCACTTTAGTCTCCTGAGCTGGTTAGCTGTACAGGATGCTTTATCTGCTACAAACCCTCTGCACCCCCTTTCCCTTTTTAATGCACTGTCCTTCCTTAGCATTCCCCAGCTCTTTGTAAGAGTTCCTGTGTTAGGTTATTCCACGCCTGCGGAGTTTAGCCTTTGGGCTTTCCCACCAGCGAGCAGCCTCCTGCTGTTCCCAAAGAGCCCTGCATGGGAATGATGCCATGTGTTTCTTAGCAGCTAGTCTCTTGGTTTCACCATATCCTTCTGTTTTCTTGGGTTGATAGTTTGTCACAGGCACATCCAGCATTCCCTATGAAGGATTTGCTTCTCTCCGAGGGAGTAATGGCCCAAGAAGATTCTGTGTGGAGAAATGGGGGAAAATCACTGCTCTTCCCAGGTAAAATAAAAAACATTTCTTTACTGTCACTATAGTATTCTAGGGGAGAACTTTAACTTATGTATGTATTGGTGAATTACTGTTTTTATGTTAAAAGTTTGGGAGAGTGGGAAAAAAGCTTTTAGAATGAATTTATCTTTGATTACCTTTTTAAATGGAGGAGTAAAAAATCTTCCTGGTCATATTTAAAATGCATATATACATATCTTTTCCCTTTTTTATTGAAGTAAAATTGGCACATGTTGTTACATTAGTCTCAGGTGTACAACATAGTGATTTGACAAGTCTGTATGTTATGCTCTGCTCACAAGTGTAGCTACCGTCTGTCCTAACACATCACAATTACAATATCATTGACTATATTCCCTATGCTGTGCCTTCTATTCCCATAACTTATTCTTTCAATAACTGGAAGCCTTTATCTCCCACTCCCTTCCATCCATTTTGACCATCTTCCATTCCCCCTCCCCTCTGGCAACCATATATTTATTCCCTGTATTTATGAGTCTCTTTCTGCTTTTTGTTTATTCATTTGTTTTGTTTTTTAGATTCCACATATAAGTGAAATCATAGGGTATTTGTCTTTCTCTGACTTATTTCACTCAACAGAATACACTCCAGGTTCGTCCATGTTGTTGCTAACAGTAAGATCTCACACTTTTTATGGCTGTTTAATAATCACGAGTGTGTGTGTGTGCACACGTGCGTGTGCAACATAAGCACACACCACATCTTCTTTATTCATTCATCTAACGATATGGATTGCTTCCATATCTTGGCTGTTGTAAATTGTATTGTAAATAATGCTGCAGTAATCATCAAGGTGTATATATCCTTTTGAATTAGTGTTTTCATTTTCTTTGGGTAAATACCCAGTAGTGGAATTACTGGATCATGTGATATTTCTATTTTTAATTCTTTGAGGAACCTCCATACTGTTTTCCACAGTGGATGCACCTGTTCGCATTCCCACCAACAGTGCACAGGGTTCCATTTTCTCCTCATCCTTGCCAACCCTTATTTCTTGTCTTTTTTTATTTTAGCCATCCTGACAGGTATAATGTGATATCTCATTGTGGTTTTGATTTGCATTTCCCTGATGATGAGTGCTGTTGAGCACCTTTTCATGTGTTTGTTGGCCATCTGGATGTCGTCTTTGGGAAAATATCTGTTCAGGTCCTCAGCTCATTTTTAATCAGGTTATTTGTGTTTTTTGGTGTTGAGTTGTATAAGTTCTCTCTATATTTTGGTTATTAACCTCTTTTTACATTTACAAATATCTTCTTTGAAAATACAAAATGCATCATAACCAAAACATTTGTTAGCTTAAGTAAAACAATGTTGGTCGTCCTACTGTGGCTTCTTATGATTATGGCTTGAAAATTTGGATGTTCCCTGAGGCTCTCATTTTGAGTTTATATTAATAACTATTCAGAATCCCTTCACTAATAACTGCCACTGTGGTTTCTAAAGAATATTAAATCATGTTAATGTACTCTATGCCTCCTTAGCTTAGATTGTACATGCCTTAATTCCATGCGAATGCTCTCTGCATTGCATTCTTATTAATAATAAGATGATACATTTCCCTGGAGTGACAAAAAATTGCTTTGTTACTACTGATAAATTTAAGAGCCTGTAAGGTAGTGGTTGTGAGTAAAAGTGTTTGGGGTTGAATGCAGGTAACTAGAACTGAAACAGAAGAAAAGGAGGGAGCAAATGAATAAAAGAGGAATGCAGAAGAGTTGGTTTTAGAACTCCTTTAATCAGCAGTAATAATACTGCGTTTTTAAGGTAAAAATAAGACTAAAGGTTGCCTCTCATTTTTACTAATAATAAAACTGCAATCTGGGGAGGTTAAATGATCTAAGTGGTATGAGGTACCCCAATATGTCATCCTGAGTTGTTTTGTTTTTTTTTAAGTACACGTGACTTTGAGAAACCCATTAACAAGACTTTCTTCTTAGCGATCGCAAAACACTGTTTCTTAACTATTATGTTCTAAGCCCCAACACATGAAAAGTGGGGCACTGAAAATATAGCTACAGACAGCAATGAACGGTGCAAGCTCAGGGCCGGCCTGAGCCTCTCCAGTCACCTCGGCTGCATCTCCATCTGGAAACAGAGGCACTACATCCAAACACCGAAGTATTACCTGACATACCTGATGATCCAAATTTGGAAGACTCTAATTTCATTATTTAAAGAAATATTTTATTTATTCCTGAATCATCCCCCCCACCTTAAACACGTAAGCAGATTCACACTCCCTGACTAAAGCTTTTCGTCATTCTGAGAAACGCAAGGATCAGCATCAAGGAGGCAAGAAAGGGCAGAGTAATTGTGTCACCTTTCTCCTGAAATGTTTTTCTAAAGATTTGCTTTTGTAAAGTAGATGGAATAAACTGTAACAATAAGCAGATATATCAGTTGTTCACATTTAATCACTGCAATTTTCACAAAACCTGGTGAGCAGAGAAAGGTGATTTGATGTGGACATGAAACCTAGCTTCGGAGAGCCTGGGCCATATCCCAATTCTGTTCCTTACCCACAGTGGGGTCTCGGAGAAGTTGCTTCATCTTCCTGAACCTCTGTTTCCTTATTTACCTTATAGGTTGGTAATTCTGAGGATTAAATGAAATAATTCATGTAAAGCATTCACTGCTGACCCTGGCTCTGAGGAAGCATCCAGGGAGTAGTGGCCGCCATATATCAGGCAGTAGTGTATTAGAAAGAGCCCCGGGTTGGGAGTTAGAAGACCTGGGTCTCGGCCTGCCTCTGCCACCAGCGAACTCTGGAACCCGGAAGATCACTTGATGTGCAAGAGGCCAGGGAGAGAGGGTGGTGTATGAGGTTTGGTTGTGCAAGAAGTGACACCAACAGTTGTCGAAAATCTTGGGGGTCAGGCTGGATTCACTTTTCTGCTTCCCCCTGAGCGCTCCAGGAAGTTCATGTGCTGACTCATCATAAATGATGGTGTTCTTCAGGATCGTTGCATACTCACAGTTGGGCAACAGGAGTTGTTTCTTCCGTTCTTCATTATGACCTAAGGTTGGTTCTAGATTCCTAGTTTTACCAAGATTGTAAAAAAGCATAAAGAAAGATGATATGAAGCACATCAGGCAAGCAGAGAATGTTCATATCTCTTCTGCGACGAGCCCTAACTTCTTAGACCCGAGAGGGAGAAAGAGCTATCTGGCTCCTCTGCTTCACTGTTAGTCAGCTTATCTGGTGGAGAGGCGCGAGCGCAGCTCTAAGTGCTTTGGCACACTGGCTCTCTGCTCCTCAGTGAGAGGCTAGGTCCGTCTCTGAACAAGAGGGATAACAGTGCTGTGCTCAAAAAGCGTGTGACAGCTGGGTGGGAAAATGCGTATGAGAGTCCTTAGGAATAAGAGCTATGTTCTTTGTGACCTTGGATCCTGAATCTTCTGTAAGCCCCCCTACTGATATAATGATGAGAGTGTGCTCCACACAAAACATACACTTGGAGGAAAAACAGAAAAAGAACTTCAGTGCACGTCCATATAGTTTTATCAGAAGTGATTTCTTCACTGATAACATTGTCGTCATCCTTCGTGAAATGTGGGGTGTTACTTAAGTGTAAAGAAGATCTGCAAGATCAGCTGTAGTCTAAAGAGACTGTTTTAGATGACTGAAGCCGGTTCTCCTACCATCAAAATAGATGCATGGAAGCCATTTCTTCTGCTATTCCCTGATAGGTTTAAGCTGCAGAACTGAGGAGCTGGTCTGTCTCATGCTGGTCAACCCCAATGTATTTCTTTTTCTTATTAATGAGACAGTGTTTAACATGTAAAATATGAGATTGAGCAGACCGGAGACAAAATGGATGGATGTCCTTCTCACTTACAAAGTGTATCCTCTAAGAAGTCCGGCGGCGCCTCATGTCAGGCACAAGAAGCTGCACCCCGGAGAGCTGGGAGTGGCTGTGCAGGATGCGGGCGGGCACTTCTGGCAAACAGGAAGGCCTCCTAGTCTTTCTAGACGTGGGTGATTGAGGGCCTTTCAACTTTTCAAGCAAGCAAATGGGAGTCTTATTTTCTCAGATTTCCTAGTCTTGCATTGTGGTAGCACTGCCCACACTGCGGGCCAAGAAGTGTATTAAAGTCTATATGGTTGTCTCTGAAGCTAGTACACATCAAATCCATGGCTCTTTTTCCTCTCTTGTGGTAGCGAAGTAACTAGAGACTCAGATGATAAATAATGATGGCGGCAGACAGTGTCTCCGCAAAGGCTTAGAGCCTGAACACATTACTGCACTTCCTCCGCTTTGCGGTTGGTAGTTAGCTCTGTATTATGAATTTCTGTAGATTTCCTATCCCCCAGTGCTCTGATGGACTTATGAGTTATCAGTTCACTTTATGGCACTGGCTCGTCAACATTCTGACAAACAGGAGGCTAAATGCCAGCCTGGAAAATGCAGGGCAAGTCCTCGCTGCCAGCATGGTATGGAGTTTATATGTTCATCTCTGAGGGTTCTTGCCAAGTAGGACGACGAAGCTGAGCAGTGGGAGAGCTGCAGTAATGACGGGGGAATAGTGCTGTGGTCGAAGAGGGGAGACTTATTGAAAATGGCTGTGTCTGGAGAGTATTATGAATGAAATGCTGACCCAAATTAAGAAATAAGAAAGAATTAATTATGAAATAGGTGTCTTGGAGAGACAGTTTTTCTAGTGGACTGGAACTTTAAAAACTAAAATTATTTTTTAAAGATACGATAACTTTTTTCATTTTTAAAACTGCTGTTCATTCTTATGAAAAGTTTTTACAAAAAAGATGCCGAGAAATTCTTGTTCTCCTTAGAAAGTCCCTCCTTGCTACTATTCCCAGTGCATCTGTCACTCTGTCACACTTTGTTTCCTTCATAAGACTTACCCCAATTTAATCATTATGTTTAGTTATTGGTTTACTCTTTGATTATCTGTTTGTCCCTCTAGGATATAAACCCTTGAGAACTGAATTGAATGTGGAATTGAATGTGGCCTTGCCCTGGTATGGAGTCCTAGCATGTAAATTTGTACACAATGAATATCATTCTTAGGGAATTCTTGAACTTGGGTTATGACTGTGGACAAGACAAGATATACCACACAAGATATACCAAAATCACTTTTGTATCTCTGTATCTCCATCAGAGCAATTGAAGTAAATACGATTAATTACATTACAAAGCTGTCTTGAGAATGAACTCAGCACAGGCGGAGTGCTTAAAATGAGGCCTAACACATCATTCAACAAATTCAGCAATTATGACTATCGTCCCTAATCCCTAGCCTTCAGAGGTGGCATGGTATTTTACCGTCTTTAGGTGTGCAAGAAATGTGCTGTATCCACCCAGGATATTTATATTTTTGTTTGGACTACCAAGAGTTTTCATCCTGGAACTGTTGCTTACTGAGTTTTCCTCTATGGGATTTAAATTCTTATTTTTGACAAGGATGTAGTCTTCTTCTTTTCCCAGAGCCAGCCACAGGTGAAGAAGTACCTGCTCATTATGCATGGTCTGAAGAGTTTCTTCTGCTCGTTATTCCTGGATGCAGGAATTCCCACTATGGGGACATTCCACACTGTATTTATAGATCATTTTAACCAAGGTGACCTATTGAAATAGGAATAAAACATTAGTTAGTAGATAGGATTCCTCTAAAAAAGCCTTTGGATACTCATGCATTATTATGTGCAGAGACCTCGGGGTAGATATAAATTGATCTCTGTCCATGTGGATCTTAACAGAGATGGAAGTAATAGGTATTTAAATGAACAGATAACCAACATTGGCCACCAAATGGTGTATGACAATTGAAGAGTGAGGATAATAAATTTCTATCAAAGGAATTCCCTTCCTTTGATTCACATTTATTGAACACTTGGCGAGGATCGGGGATTATTCTGTACCACCACGGGTTACACAAGTATTTGTGAACTAGTCTTAACAGGAACTCCTGCTTTAAATAAGGTCTAAGAAGATATTGATGGGGGTATTAGAGAAATTATGAATAGTTTAAAAATCCTCATGGAAGTTTTACCTGTATTTGTGTTTCTAAATCTATCTAGGCTATCAAAACAATCACTGGATTACTTTAATTGAATTTTATCTTTCTGTGTGATTGGTAACTTCAAATTTCTCATGCTGATTACAAGCTCTGAATTCGTCATCTATTCCCCATGCATTTTCTATACTCCCTGCTCTGTTTAATGCTACCTCTGCCTCTGACTCCCCACACCTACTCACTGGCTACCTTTCACCTGTGGAATAAATGCAAAAGGTCTTTGCATGAACACACCTCACTTCCTGATGTGATCTTGCCTCCCCAACTGGCTTTCGGTCAAGCCTTGGCTACTGTCACTCAAGTACTTTTACTTCTCAAGTTTCCTGATGATGCAGTGTTTCCCCATACTTCTGGGCCATCTGCTAGGAACATCCTTATCCTTGTTTATCCAGAAAAACCCTACACACCTACAAATCCTTCAAGGCTTGCCACAAATAGTGTCCACTTGAAGCCTTTCCTGACTCTGCTGAGCAGACTTATAACTCAGTGTATTAAAATTGTTTGTGGGCAGGGCCGCTCATATGGATCTTTTGGATTAAATAGACAAGGTGGCTTGCAGAATTGTAGAGAAATGCAGCCCTGAGTTAGGGCTCAGGGTTTGGGGAGGAGAGCCACAGGTAGGCTGGATTTCAGTGCTCACTCACCCCAGTCAGATCCCCTAGTACAGAGTACAGGCTGCGTGAGCTTTAGGGGATCCCATTTGCTTGCATATTTTCATGCCAGAGTGTAAACTCTGCTCATGGGCAGAGGCCAGACTTTTCTTCCTCATCTGCCAGGGGACAGCTCAGTATCTGGCATGCAATATAAACTCCCTAAGTGTTTGTTCAATGAATGAAGGAATAAATGAAATGTTGTGCAAATTGAAAAATTAATTTTTAATCGTCAGAGCACTTTATTTGGGAAAGACAAGCTTTCAAAATATGGCATCTTCAAGAGGAGAAATACTAAAAGAGTTTCTATAGGTGAACAGGCTGGGGTGCTGCCTGAAGAGTCATCGGACTCCCAAATTAGAGGCCCTGGAGAGCCCAGAGGAAGCCCCTCCTTTGCCTACTCCACAGCCCAGCTCCAGGCCGACTCTGGCCCCTGCCTCCAGCAGCCCTGACCACTGCAGCCACACCTGATTCCCTTAGGGAAAAGCCTATGGACACTCTCTCACACAGGCAAAATGTGGACGTAACAGGTAATTTAGGTCAGGACTACTCACATTGCCAAAGAAAATTGACATTAAAAAGTGATCTGTTCCAAGATTCCTCAGGAATTTTCCAGAATGGTTGTAAGTATTTGTTTTTGATTTATTAATTCCATGATGAAGAGTTGGGAATAAGGGTAAGGAAACTGAAATCTGAAGGATTAGGCACCCCTGCCAACTGAAAAAAGAGAGTATTGATAAAGCACTTTCTAAATCATAATGCAAGTAAAAAACATTTATTAGATTCAAATACATTTTATTTCTAGGACTACATCTACTAGATAAAATGAGGTGCATGGTTTTCTCCTTTCTCTCCCTGTATCTATCCCTTGTTTTCTCTCTTAATTTAAAACCCTGATTGTAATTTCTTATTTGTCTTATATTTTGAGTACTTCTAAGCTACCAAAAATCAGTTCTGGGAAAATGGGGAATAAATTAATAAATAAGCACAGAGAGATAGAGAGAAATTCCTCAATCATTTAACTGATTGTGAAAATTTAGATGTAATTGTGATACTTTTGACTCACTGGATTTGGATAATTGACTTGTCTATGTATAGGAAAGAAGAGAGGATAAGCATGTGGCCTCCTGGTTAACATTTAAAGAATACAGAATGCACCAAGAGATTAAGTCAGAACAGATGTCTGGAGGGCTTTAAATTTTCTTTATATTGATGCCAGCATGATTTCCCAAAGATGGGTTCAGACCTGCCCTCCTTGAGTGGTTTCTGGCTGCAAAGATTAAAATGAGGTAAACTCATTATAGCCTTAGTGTAGCTGGCTTTGAAGGATTTGAAAAATGTCCTTTTATCAAGACTGAATAACTGGATGTGCTTTTGCTGCCAATATCAACATAGTCCAAGGGCCCTCCTGTTATTTTCTGCTAGAGTTTTCTTAGGACATGGAATGGGGTGGGAGAGGGGGTGTGAAAAGCCTCAGAGGATTGTGTTTTGTTTTGCTTTTTTTTTTTTTCCTGTTCTTGGCTCATACTGCAGGCTGATGGTAAATATTGGGCAACTTATTTAACCACACTATTCCTCAATTTCCTTATTAGCAATGCTGTCTTGTTTATAAGGAGTTTTGAAATTTTTGCAAGCGTACAAAACGCTGGTGTAGATAGCCAACGTAGATATCTTATTTCTCATGCACTTGATGTCTCCAATAGCGGAGACCACCTGCATCTGACTTACTTGTAGTGATTGTTAAGATACAGATCCTTAGACCCACCCTCAGATTTCTGAATTAGAATCTCAGGGGATGCAGCCAAAAATCTCCATTGTAAGGAAGCTCCTGGGTGATTCTGATGCACTTCGGTGTGTTCCTCAGGGTTTCTCTGCTTTCTGGTGAGCTGAAGATAGAACTGAATGGTTTGAGCTGAGCCTAAAAATCCCCCAGTATCTCCCAGGGCTTTCTGGACTGACACTGACCTAATCCGGACCATTTTCCCCAGAGCTACTGCATATTATGATTGAGTCATTCATTTAAAAAATATCTGAAGCTTTATTTTGCTAATCCCTGTCCTCAAAATATATATAATCTAGTAGGATGTTAGGGCTAGCAGGTCAGTCAGGAGTAGGATGAAATTAACACTCAGATTTCCAAAAAGCACTGAAAGAACAGAGCCAATGAGGATTAGTCTTCCTGCTTTCAGTTTAATGTTGGACTTCCGTAGGTTAGGCCCCTGTTTTTGATTTGGACACTGACTCAGCTTTGACCTTGGGAAAACCACTTAATCTTTCTGCAGTTTCCCCCTCCACAATATATTCTTTCTCCATCCTCATGAAACATTTTCTAGAGAAGCTATTCAGTTTATTCAGAGGAAGAGTTCGCTTGTAATAACTGTATGTTATACAACTAGATATAATTTAGGAAGCAGTGATCATCTTAGATTATGGATCAGTAATGGTGATTGTGTCTTATGACTGAAGAGGATCAAAAAAGGTTGCCTAGTCCTTCCCTTTTTGTTGAGATCTGAATCTTTAGTGAAAAGAGTACTCAGGCTTATGGATTTACTGGTAAGATACTACAAAAACTGCAGAGAGACACACAGAGTTCCTGTTTCTCTGCTCAGAAGCCTGGGAGAATGACAGGACAGCTGTTTGCTCCTCACTGTGTCCCACTCCCTGTCCTCGATGGGGTGATTCTACTGTATGACAGTTGTTACACTTACCTCCTTTTCTTAGACTAATTCTACTACTTTAAGACCTATAGTGATTTTCTCTTGTTGCATAACAAATTACCACAAACTGAACAGCTTAAAACACACAGTTATGTCACTGTTTCTGTGGATCAGGAGTCCACACATGGCTTGATTGCGTCTTTTGCTCCGCATCTCACAAGACAGAAATCAAGGTATCAGCTGGACTGCATTCTCATCTGGAGGCTCAACTGGCAAAAGACCTGCTTCCAATCTCTTTTAGGATGTTGGCAGAATTGTAGCTATAGAATTCATGGCAGGTTACTTCAAATGCAGTAACAGTGAGAGTCTCTGACCTCCCTGATGCTTTTTTAAAGGTCTTACCTAATTAGGCCAGGCCAACTCAGGATAATTACCCTTTTGTTTAACTTAAAAATCTACTGATTATCTTCAGTTGCATCTGAAATATACCTTCACCTTTGCCATACTCCATGGATTATAAGTGAGTTACAGGTCCCACTCACACTCAAGAAATGGGGCTTATACAAAGGCATGGGTCATGGTAGGTCATCTTAGAATTCTGCCTGCCACAAAACCACAATGAATTAAAATTCTACAGCTAAGTATGTGCAAGAACTTAATTGGGGACTTGAAACATTGAATGAATGCTCATCCCCATGTAAGTGACCATTTTGTAAATTCTTAATTAGCTAAAACTAGCCTTCAGTTAAGGGAAAGTATTTGGTTGTCAAGAGGGAAGGAACAGGCTTAACAAGAGTGTGATAGATAAATTGCACCTATGGTTGTATCCTGTCCTAAGCAACTAAAACATTAATTACGGATTATTGCTTATCTAGAGAATGGGTCATCCTGAATTATTTTTATTTCCCAGTTCACCCAGTATGACTCAGTTCATGAAAATGAGTTCACTCATATTTGTTCAAGATTGCAACTACGAGTTACTCTTTTCAGAGTTGTCCCCAAAGTCGACCTGTAACACTCTTTGATACACCAACACTACCAAGAAAAGCATAGACAACAAAACCTCCTAGTAAGTGTAAGCAACAGTGATCACCTTTTCAACACATTTCTTATCAACACATTGAAGACAGAATGACAATGTATCAGATTAATATTGCTCTGTAAGTAAAATGCATAACTAAATAAAAAAGTGAACAGGCTGAAAGAGATTAGCAGGAGATAATGCAAGAGTTAATCTCTTTATCTTATAGTATTTATACAAATCAGTAAGAAATTCTGAAGCTTTAAATGACAAATGGACTTCACACTCATAGGATGGCTATTATAAAAATAATAATAATAACAAGTATTGATGAGGATGTAGACAATCTGGAACCCTTGTGCAAGCTGATAGGAATGTAGAATGATACAGCCGCTAATGGAAAACAGTATGGCAGCTCCTTAAAAGATTTACAATAGAATTGCTATATGACCCAGCATTTCCACTTCCGGGTATCTACATGAAAGAATTGAAAACAGGGACTTGAATGGATATTTGTACATCAATGTACATAACACGGTTTTTTATAATAGCCAAAAGATGGAAACAACCCAAGTGTCCATCGATAGATGAACGGATTAACAAAATGCGGTATATACCTACAATGGAATATTGTTCAACCTTAAAAAGAAAGGAAATTCTGACCCATGTTATAACATGGACCTGGAAAACATCATGCTACGTAATATAAGCCAGTCACAAAGGACAAATATTGAATGATTCCACATACCTGAGGTACCTACTATAGTCAAATTCATAGAAAATAGAAAATTGTGGTTGCAGGGATGGGAAAGGATGGGAGTTAGTGTTCAATGGGTACAGAGTTTCAGTCTGGAAAGATTTAAAGTTTCAGAGATGGGTGGTGGTGATGGTTGCAAAACACTGTCAGTGTGCATGCTGCTATAGGACTGTGCATTTAAAAATGGCTAAAATGATCCATTTTATGTGATGTATATTTTATCACAATAAAAGAACTTGAAAAGATAAACAGGCCAAGGAGATGAACATGTAGGTCACAAAATAGGAAATGTTACAAGCAAGCTGACTTGGGGAAAGATGCTCAGTGATGCTGGTAACCAAGAAATGAAACATTTTAAATTTCATTTAAAGGAGTATCCTCTTTTAGTCTAATGGGATAATGAATATTATGTGTCTAGTACACAAAGGCTGGAATATAATTATACTCAAAACATATTTTACTTCTCTGCTGCTTCTTCCTGTTTTCCCATTTAATAATTCTGTATTTCACTTAAAAATTCTATACAAAAGGTAGATTTTAGGGGCGCCTGGGTGGCACAGCGGTTAAGCGTCTGCCTTCGGCTCAGGGAGTGATCCCGGCATTATGGGATCGAGCCCCACATCAGGCTCCTCCGCTGTGAGCCTGCTTCTTCCTCTCCCACTCCCCCTGCTTGTGTTCCCTCTCTCGCTGGCTGTCTCTATCTCTATCGAATAAATAAATAAAATCTTAAAAAAAAAAAAAGGAAGATTTTACATCATTCCTGGGACTGTCTCTTAGTATGCTAGTGCAATTTTTAAAAAAGTTAAACCTCTTCCTTGAGGCTTCCAAGTTGAGGTTCCAGTGTAAGGAAGATAAAACAAGAATTATGTTAACAAGAATTATATCAAATGCAATTCTGAAATATTTTATTATATTAAAAATGTTTTTGGCTGCAAAGGGTAATTAGATGGCTTCCCCCCAATATATCCTAGCATTTATAATAACAAGAGTCACAAGCTCTGAGCCAGAACTATCTGTGTCCTAAAACTGATATTCTTATAATTGAGTCCCTTTGCATTCCTGATCTAATAAGGCATGTGGCCACACACCTGCTTTATTATCTGTTATCTCATCATTTCCATGAGTCATGATTATCTGTTGGCAATTTAATGAAGGCATTTAGACCAAATCTTTTTAATGGTAATGAAGCGTAGCTAACAATACATCTCTTATTACTTGGTCGAAGAGTGTGAGCCAGGCATTATACTAAGCATGCTTAAAAAAACCCAAAAACAAAAACATACTTTCGTGATTTCATTTAATCCTCATATCCTTTTGAGACAAATGATAGGATTCTCATTTTATAGGTGAGAAAATAGAGTCTCAGAGTGTCTTAATAGCTCCAAATCACACAGCTTGTTGATAAAGCCAGAATTCAAACCCAGGTCTGTCCAACACCAAACTTCTGATCTTTCCACTGCACTATACTGCATGTAGGGATATAATTATATTTACTTTGTAAGTGTTGGAGTGATTTATAAGAATGAAAATTTAAACGTGACTTTGTAAAAATAGCCCATCAATAATCATAGCTCCTAAAATTCTATATTAATCCAGGAGCATTTTTTTAGTCAAAGTTGTTTAGCTTTCACAAACAAGCTGTTGTACATTCAGAATAAAATGCTTCCTATTCCATGTCAACAGTGCAGATTTGCTTCCTGATAAGATGTACTATTTTGGGGACTGTCTATTTCTTATTGTGATTCAGGTGCAAATAACAGGAAAGCATATTTTTTTCCCTATCTTGGCAAAGGGGAGGTATTTCTAAAAAAGAATGCTTAATATAATGATTTAAATGGCCATTATTTTGTGCTGCGAGTTAGAAGAAAACAGATTATAGTCCAGGACTGAAAGAAGTTAACAATGGTCTACTGACCACGACAGGAAAATCCAGCCAGGGAATTTCTCTGAGACTCGAAGCCATGAGGCGGGTCCTCAGAGACACTCAGTGCTCTTCCCCGCCCAACAAAATGAAAAAATGTAAAACTGTAGGTTTTCTGACACATCCAGACAAATGTGAACTCTGAAAATGAATTACTTTGCAAGAACTGATATTCACGTCAATTTAAGTGTCGAATCACTAGATGGTACACCTGAAACTAATATTACACTGTATGTTAACTAACTGGAATTTGAATAAAAACTAAAAAAAAAATCTAACATCAAAAGAGATACAAAAAAACCCAAACTTGTCTTCGCAATTCTTTGACCACTAAACAAATAGTGCAATATGTATGTAATGTGGATTTTAAATGATTGTGAAACCATAAAGAAAATATTTTTAAAATACCTTACTTCTCTTTAGAGATTCAAATATTTTCGAAGTTTCTCCCAAAAGAGTGTGAAAATTGGCAACAAGCCAATCCGAATATGAAGGACAAGCATGAGCACATATATGCACATACACACACGCCCACACACACACCCCAGTATCCTTTCACTCAAAGCATTCTAATCTATGTACTGCTGCTTCTGTTCGCAGAGCTCACACTTGCTTTAACCGTCTGGATCTCCCCCCGTATCCATCCTTCTCCATGCTTTATGAAAAACTCTTGACAGCAGTAGAAGAGACCAGCACCTTTGGACTTGAGTGACCTGGGAAAGTGATGTCAGGCTCCGTATGGACAGGCAATTTCAGAAGCTGCCCTTCGAAGAATGGCTGAACATTGGAAGTTTGAAGAGTAGACTTCCATTAGACTAAAGCTGAATGCTCTGATTTTCCAGGAACACATGCTCTGTCACGTCTGGGGACCAGATAGTGGTGATGAGTCCTCTTGGAAGGGTTGGGGTGAGCTTGATGCCCAGGGAACAACCCAACAGTCTTTGAATCAACAGTTGTTGACTGCCAAACTTTTTTCCATTTGTGTTATGTTCCAAGACAAAGGTGAACCTGTACACGATCAGCTCCGTGGTCACTTTTAGGGACTCAGGAGAGTCGTGAAACTTACCAGTGAACATGGACCAAGCCAAACTGGCAGCACTTGGCCCAATCTCCAAATTAGCGCAAGTTAATATAATAAAAACCAATGTGTTTCCTGAAGGTACATTCACTGAAGCCCTAAGTTATAGCAGAATGTTCTTTTTCTTGCTTATGAGTACCTGCATGGTGTGCATCATAGGGTTCAGCTTTCATGGGACACAAGTGAAAATGAAACCCAGTCAACATGAGGTAACTTTAAAGATTTGCAATAAGGTGGTCTGTGACAATGTATATGCAAATGGTCTGTGTGTAATTATGGCTGAAGACAAACTGTTATACAATGAATAACTAATGACAGATTTTATGCTTTATAATGCATGAAAACAATTTAAAAATAACTAGCAATTAATCACTGCATATCAGGAAAAAATACACAGTGAGTTCTGTTTTATTTTTCCTAGGTTCATTATATTTCTGTTCTTTATGATGTATATAAGAACCTACCTGTCATGCTGTATGTCTCACCTGTTCCATTTCCATGTTCCATGCTTACTCGGGCATCATGCTAGTACGTATCCTTTTAAGCACTCTCAAGGGAACAAAAGGGCCTTTTATTTTTATAAAGGTACAAAAAAATTCCCCGAAATATTTTGCACTGAATGTACCAAAGTTGAAGGGACATTACAATATGACTAACAGCAACTCCATCACTTGACAAGTATAATAGAAAATAGCTTCTAAATCAGACTTTCTTCACAGTGCCATGTCTACCACTACAAGGACTGTGCATCTAAGTAATAATTTTTTAAGACTCACTATATGTGATAGTATGATATGCATTTATTTAAAATGCATTAGACTTCTTCCATCCATCAAATACTTTACAGGATGGCATTTAATACAGATATTTCGTATTTCCCCCACTGCTTTTTATTTGTACAGCATCATTAAACACTAAGCTCATTTAGGGAGCCATTAGCAACACCCAAGAAATCAGCTCTCTTTAGTAATAAGAATTCCATTTTCCCTTATCGGTGAAGACATCACAAATTGAAACTCTCAGTACTATATTTCTAAGCCTGCATTTTCACTGATGCATAATTTTCTTATCAATATTAAGAAACAATTTTTCTATGGTATCTCAGAAACTGCACGATATCACTAATGTTATTTCTGCATAGTTTTATCAGAGGATGTTCTTCATTTTTATTGCTTTTGGGGTTACTCCACATCGTTGTTTATTTCTTGACTTATGGCCATAACTAATCGGAGTGAGTTCTTCAGTAGAGTGAAGTTAAATCATGGATAATAAAAGCCTTGGATTAACATTTGATTTGCCAGCCTGTGATTTTACAGGCGTTGCCCAAACACCTCTTTGAGAATTATAAGTAGCTATGGAATTCCTATTATGGGATGTTGGCAATCTTGTATTTTATAGGGTCATAGCATGGTTTTCACAGGTGGTTTGTAAGAACTAATCGCTCTCCTATTGGTTAAGCTATGTTTACTATTGAGACCCTCAAGAGAAATACCACTCATGCTGCATTCCTGAACTAAGGACAGGTACTGTAGCATGGGGAAATGTTCCCCAAAAAAGACTACCAAAATCTGGAGATAAGAAAGGAAGATTTATCTGTATGCTATAATTGGACCAGAGAAAAAGGGAAGAGAAAAAAGTTTTAATTGGAAATGTTAGTTTGTACTTACTGATCATGAATATAAGTATATATTTAATTTTGCAAACTATTTTTTACTTGTTTGTATTTTTTTCATTATAAGGAATAATAGTATAACATACTTTAAAAAAAAAAAACCCACATCTTTGATTGTATATAAGATGGTTCAGAGCCGGCATTCTTGAAGCAGCTGGTATAAAAGGTTACACATTTCTTTCAAAAAATAGACCACGTTAGCTTTCATTTTGGTTTGTGACACCTTGTTATCATATTCCACATCATTAGGTAAAAGAGGTTTGAAATAAAATGCATAAAAATGCATCTCTTTAATTAATCCTAACAAATATATTTCTTGTTAAGGCATCTAACTTCTTCCCAAATAGCAGTATAATCATCTACTGTTGCTATTGTTCTCAGAACTGGGAATTATCGAAGATGGACTTAGCATATCAGAACACCATGATAACTGATCTGTTATTCTTAATTAGTAAAACAAAATTCCAATAATAACAATAAAAACATTAAATAACATTTCCACAGAATACAGTAGGCTTTAATATCCTCTACGAATAGAAATATCCATAAATATTTTCTTCTGGACTCTGAGCCCAGATGACTTGGCTGTGTGGCTCATTTTCTTTCAGAAATTCACGAGTGATGCTTATACTCTACTGTCTTCTATTATAAAAGACAGTCACGATGCATCGTGTATACATGCGGAACGTCTCTTAGATGGAGCAAGACGCACACTCTCGGCCTCACTCTGTGCCAGCCACGGTGTTGGACGATGGAGCCACAAGATTCAAAATCTGCCGTTGAGAAGCTCAGTCTAGAGGAGGAGATGCCGAGGTTTAAAAAAAGGATTTTTAATAAAATTTGGTATGTTCTACAATCGAGGAATGAGGAAAGAATGGCTTATTCCCCCTGGGAAATCCACTGAAGGCTTCATACATGGGAGATACTGTGGCTAAAAATAAAAATCACATAAATGCTCTTTCTATTGGTAACTAATGGCATGTGATAGTGTATCAACACTGGTCAAGTGGGGAGGCCCAGGGCGCATTCACACGCGAGGGTTTAAAGTGTGCAGATGGGGGGTTGAACCATGAAGGAGCAGCTCCAGGAGCCTCAGATTATCACAGAAATGCCAAAATTAAATCCAATACGTTCCTTCAGTTTCCTTTCATCTGCACTGCAGTGTACCTTCAGTCTTCAGTGGGAAAAATCCGTCCTTGAGCCCAACCCACTCCCAGGGTCAGGACGTTTATTTTGTGCACAAAAAATGAATGGATCTTGGTTAAAGAAGTACAGTCACAATTTTCTAGCATATGTTGTGTTTATAATTTAGTAGACATTCCGTAATCAATGAGGGAAAATCTGTTTCACCTGCATTAACAATCATGCGTCATCTTACGTCTTTTGCTGCTCATATGCTTCTGTGGGGTAGAAGGTATCAATCCCAGCTGGGCTGAGGCTGATTTTCATGGATGGCTTGTAAGATCCGTTTCAGCACTTTATGGTTACAATTCTAGGTTTCATTTCAACAAATGGGAAGACTAATGTTTCTACTAACATATTCCACTATCAGTGAATTTTGCAAGATGTTGCATCTGCCCCAATTCTCATTTCTTTAAACACTCCTAAAACGTGTCACCTTCTGAAAAGCCCATGGAAGAAATTAGTACATGCGTCGAAAAGCTCCTCAAAGACTTAATACTTGCATTTTACTACTTGTTATGAGAAATTTAAAACAATGCAAAATTTGATGGCATTTGGTGGATTTCTGTAGTATGGTAGTTTAATTTTCTCAGACATTATTTGGGAAGCAAGATAATGGGGAAGAAAACCCACTGTAATCAGAAACAGTATTTTATTTTTTAATTCTTAACGAGGATGGATCTAGAAGCTCTGGTTAGCTAGGTTCCAGTGATGTGGATGAAGGAACCCCTGCAGGTTCTCTTTTCCTCTCTGTCCTCTTCACATTCACTCAATTTTTGTCTTTCTTTCTGCACAAATTGTATTTATGACTTGACCACTTCTCACTAAGGCAAACATTATACAATAAAGAGTCTGAAAGTCTTTCCAACTTAACTATATTGGAGGAATTCCCAAGACAGGTGAAATGATGATATACCATCATTAAAAGACATCTGTAACCCTGCACAGTAAAAACATGCAAAAGAAGAATGTGACCTAATCTCCAAACTGGGCCTGAATTTCAGGCCCTATTGTTCTCTCTTACCTGCTTTAGTTGCTGAGTGTGAAAGCACTCTAGATCTTAGACACATTACTTCCATAAAACTTGAGCTTAAATTAATGAGCATGTCACTTTTAATCAGATTCTAATTTTGCAAAACCTGTTACCTTTCTAGTTTGATTGTGTTTTCCAGATAAATTTGTTTATCTAACATGGAAGCAAAGGAATGCCAGAGACATTAAAGCTTTCTAAACTGTGGCTCAAGGCCAACGGCTGCCCACTAGAAGCTCAGCAGTTGTGTTCCCCACCCGGGCCGGAATGTAATGCTAATTATTGACCAACTCTCAAGACTCAGGAGTGGTAGCTGCATTCCAAGGAGCTGGCACAACGGATATAATGCGTGTGTGTGCTACCCTAATCACAGCAATCTGGA
Source organism: Ailuropoda melanoleuca (assembly GCF_002007445.2). Taxonomy (NCBI): domain Eukaryota; kingdom Metazoa; phylum Chordata; class Mammalia; order Carnivora; family Ursidae; genus Ailuropoda; species Ailuropoda melanoleuca. The sequence continues at coordinate 161,317,842 of NC_048219.1, read as the reverse complement.
CCGGAAGGAATGCAGGGATGGTTAAGACAGGATCCTAGCAAAGGGAAAGTTAAAACAAGGGTTGGAATGATCATCTTAGGGCTTCAGTTTGGTTTCTGACTTTGGGGAAAAAAGGAAAAAGAATGTCCTACTGCCTAGTGAGGATACTGCTTGATACTGCCCGGTGGGAAATACCCTCGTCGTATAACTTCAGTAGGTTGATAACATCTTCTGTATTGCACAACAGAATTTAAAAGTATTAAAGCTAACCACAGATGAATCAGGAAAATTTGACAATTTAGCATGAAATTATGTTGTGGATTTTATTACTGTTGCTATTATTGAACTTTCAATATAAGTTGAAAAAATGGTGTAGCTTGACATATTTATGATGCTTAATTCGTTTCCCAGCAGACATTCTTTGACATTAGAAGAGCTTTTGGGACATTTTCATGGTTTCTAGTGGTTACTTAAATGTTCCCTATTAATCCAGAAAGCAAAACCTTAAGAATTAGATTTCTGAATTGCAAATGGAGACCTAATCAGTGTTTCCAATTTTTCAGGAAGCTAATCAAGACTGAAAACACATTTGCTTAGATGTAATCTGCTAGGGAGTTTATTTGGCTTTTATGATGGCATAGTTCAGCAGCATTGGCAGACCCTAGTTGTAGGGTTTCTGGGAAAAACAAGGAAATTAATTTTATATATGTGATTTTTTATGTTGAGTGGCCTTGGGCAGGTGATATATTTCTATCTAATTTTCTTTTAGTATATCACAACCCTGAGGAGTGTTGATAGGTATGTTGTGTGATTCAAACTGAATCACCTATTACTGATGCAGGTAAGCAACCATCAGTAAACTTCTGGTTACTACACCTTCTGTAAAAAAGGATGGATAATGTTCAAGAAATACCTTGGAAGGATTAACCAGGATACACACAGAACTGAATGTTCTTTTAGGACCCTAATGCTCTAAAAGCTGTTATTACAACCTATTTTTCTTTATATGATATCGTAAGTAAAATTTGAAGCTGTTAATATATTGGAAAGTGCATAAGATTACATGTTTTTATAATAGGGATGCAGGCATTCCAAAGTAAATAAAAATACATGCATCTCTCTTGCCTCTTACTGCAAGTATTAATCTAATTTTATAATAATGCTTACTTTTTAATATTAAGGCTCTGTAAAAAAAAACATATTTATTTCTAAGATTTCAGTAGAGCACAGGTGATGTATTTTTTTAAGCCTTTCCATTTCTTTTCACCAACTACACCCATGTATCTACTATACCATGCATCACAGTCAAGAGCTATGTTTCTATTTTTGTTGAGTCGATTTAAGCTTCATATTCATTCAGTGTGACTCTTAATAGAGAATTATAATGGGAGGTATTTAGTATTGACACACACAGTTCTCATTTCACCTTATATTTAAATTTCATCTATTTTTTTCTAATGCAAATAATGCAGATCATTGACATCCTAGAAATGACTTGTGGGTGGTATTAAATGGAGCCTGGGACTCTGAAATGTAGACTAGATGTTGGTTTTCCGGAAAGTTTGTATTCTTATCCTCACCTGAACTCCTGACTTTTGTGTTGTATTTTTTTATGATTCCAAAATGCTTTGAGGGAAAGATATTTTAATGTGTACAATTTGTTTTATTTTCATACTGATCTCTATTTTTGTTTAAAACCATGTTGCATCATGAAATCACTTAATCCAAAATAAATCTTCTTTAAAAAAATAGATTATTATTTCTCTGTGATACATTTGGGAAGGAAAAAACTCAAGAAAAAAGAGAACAAAGTAGGGATAAGGGTCTCATGGGATTAGCATGCAGCTTTGTGGATACAAGAAGTTCTCTTTTCATGATATTTATTATTAGGAATCCATTTTGTTTATCCCTAAGAGAATATTTTAGTATTTGATAGCCCATCAAATAATGTTGAAGAAATGAATTAACACAAGTCAAAAGAGGCTGAGACTATTTGTTAAGCCATCTTGGTTGAATGCTTGTTGCATAAACACGTATGTATAACACCACTACCACTACCACCCACATCAATATCATCGAGGGGCCACATATTCACAATCTTACAGGGGCCAACTAGGTATTTCATGAGTGAACCTGCCTGGATGTAAGTAAGTAAGAGGGTAGTGGGATTTACCCAAAGGGGTCATTCTTATATTTTACTTCAGCTCTAGTTACATAAAATTCAGGTCCAGTATTGAAAGATCTTCTGATTTATCAAGAGAAACCTAGAAATCTAGATTTTTATGTGATATTTCTAGATTTTTTGAATACTCAGTGGATCAAAGGAAATAATGTCTACGAGTTGAATTTGCCTTCCAAACCAGTTTGGAACCCTTGATTTAATCAATATCATTATCTTGTATACTTGATTGATAGTGTAAATGAATTGACCAAATACACAAAATATTAATAAGACAAGTAGTTAACAGGAAGAGACGGCGGAAGGAGAAAGGCAGGTCTATGTGAGGGCAGACAATCACTAAAGGGTGTACTTGAAAATGATCTGTGCTTACCAGTGTCTTTCCGAAAACCACCTTGTGTCAATTCATATGAGTTAAGAGTATTCTTGTCAAAATTTCGTGGAACAGATGTGCTATTAAACTATTCATTCTGTATTTTAGACTAGAAATAAATTTCATATATTACATGAGAGCAGTTAAAGGAAAGACTCATCCTTTATAACGACTACTTTGACATTGTTATTGAAAGGGAAGAGCAAGAGATTGTATTCATGGCACTGAATTCCTGGTTTTTGTGACATACAATTCCATCTATAATGTTGACTTCAGTGTACTTTTTTATGATAAATTTACCTGCCTTCATTATATTCTTATATTAAAACCTGAAACCCATTTAGTTAATGAATGCTTTAATAATGCACAATTTCCACCATCCTACTAATTGCTCCTGTGAAGTCTTTCTTGGTGGTTTTTATTTCATCCTTTAACTAGAAAATATTTAACCTCTTTATCAAGGAGGGGGAAAGGTTTTTTTCTACATACTTTTCTCTATTGATCAAAATGTTTACCTGTTAATGGCTTTTTTCCTTCTGAATAGATACTTCCTTCTATAGATACTAGGTTGACTAGTATAACCTTTGTCAACAGAAGTAAATTTTGAAATATAATTGAAATGTAAATAATTGAAATGAGAACATCTGATAAAGATAAAATGATCACATTGATAGAAATCAGCTTCACACATTTCATTGTCCTCATTGTTATAGGCTCTCTCAAAAGACTTTTAGTCACTGATTGTTCATATAGAAAGGAAAAGCAAGCAGTTTTCCAAAACGTAGATCATTAGAACAATATATATTTCTCTGACAATTTATAATAATCGTATACAATACTACCTCTTACTACACAAAATAATGGAGTAGTATAGTAATTCATGTCTCGTTGATATTTAGTTGGCATTGGAAAAGGGATCCCAAATCCAAATTCTTGAACTTTGTCATGACATTGCCAACACATCCCTCTCCCTGCTTCTACACCCAGGTTAAGTCCTAAATTCAAGGCCAAGTAAGATGTGCTTTTTATTACTATGAGGCTTTTCCTCCAATGTCAAATGAAGTCTTCTTTTAATTGGATTAAAACATGAAGGGCATCTTTGCAGTAAGTAGAGTCAGTCCTAAAGAGACCAAAAGAGGACAAGAGGCGTCCTACACCTGTTTCTTCCTACACCTACACTCATAGCTTGACTCTCTTGTATCTTACTTAGACAGAAAGGCAAGTTCCAAGAAGAGAAACCCAGCCAATAAAGAGAAGTAAGATAAATGAATCTTGATATACACTATATGACTCTGGAGTTGGTCCACATTGCCCACTCTACAACTTCTCAGGGCAAAGGAGTTCCTTAATGGAAATAGTACTACTGATGAGTCCAGAAAAATGGGAAGGCCCAGAAACGAGATGGTCAAACCTGACTGAGGCTGGGCAGCTCCCTTTATCTTTCAACCTCATGGCCTGGAAATACAAGAGAAATATCAAGCTATGAAATCCCAAAAGAGAACAAGTTTCCGAACCTGACCAATCCAGATCAGCATTTCTTTTTTGAGGATGGAATGATGGAGAATGGAGAGGAGCTATACATTTCCCCTGGGGGCAATTCCATTCTGGAATGATTGCGTTCCCAGACCAAAACAACAAAACAAACCATTTTTAACTGTTGACTGAAGAACTACTTGCCAATTATTGATAATTTACTATTACTTCAGTTTCAGTTAAGAAACCATATCAAAAAAATTTAAATGTAGCACCCAAGGGGCCATGATAGAGGGTCCTCCAAATATGAAAATGTAGCTGGAAGCCAGTCCTACCAAATAAAATTACTTGTCTGCTTCATTCAACTCTAAGTAAAACTTTCATATGTCATCAAGCTTGGTTTTAATTTGAAAGTACGAATTTTCCCTTATTAGCTTTAATAACAACTGGTCCCTCACTCCCCTAAATATTGAAGGAATTTTATGATCCAGTAAGATGCCACTTTAACTTCGCCTATTCCTTGAACCGACATTGTATACCCTGGGGTGTGCATGCATTGGTTTGAAAAGCAATGTCTGTATCATCAGAGTCTCTTCCTCATACAATACTACTGATGATTTGGAGCTAAAATGTTTAGGTTTGTTTTCTCTCATCTGCAATTAACCTGTCTGTTATATCACTCATAACAATGTTTAAGGAGGAATGAAGATAACAGGCTGTCTGAATCTTGGAACCAAGCAGGAATGCCAATAGTTTTGTGGCTGGCATACATGTACAGAGTTTTTCTAACCAGCCACATAGTTTGGGTGTGGTGATGATTGTACACATACACTCTACTAAAATGATGTTTCCTAGCTGACTTTAACCTGTCCTAAGCTAAGGCCCTTAGTTAAGACATAAAACATATTTTAAAAATTAGCCCTACTCCTTGGAGAAATGACTGATTCTAGGAAATAGCCAAGATAAGCCTGAAACATCATGTACTGCTTGAAAGTAGGGAAATACTTTTAAAAAACAAGTCCCAAAGATGGGAGTATGTTAAAAGGATGTAGGAGCCAACTGAAAGGGCTCCAATGGCCAAAGCTAGAGCAATGTGAGCAACAAAATAAAGTAGTATTGAATTATAACACAAAATGTAAAATAAATATGTCCATACTAATAAATAAATGATTGAATAATTAATAAATCAAGAAGAGACAAATCTTTCATGCACAAGAATTCCAAATAATTTATGTAAGTCCTCCACCCTTAAATATGGGAACGTTCATCATAATTTCCCTCCAAAGAGTACATCACAGAATGCAGGTGGGGGAGAAGAGTAACTTTGTAGTAAAGAAACCTGACAAACACTACCTCAGCCAGGAGATCAAGGTCAATATCAACAGTCATAAGTCATGTGGCTAGGATGTTCCCTTGACATGATGTGATAAAAATGGCACCTTACCTCTGTGGTCTTCTTCCCCAAACCTGCCACCTCAGTTTACCATGAGAAAAACATAAGACAAATTCCAATAAAAGAGCCTCTCACAAAATACCTGACCTCTATTTCTCAAAATGATCAAGGTCAAGATCATCAAAACCAAGAAAAGTCTGAGAAACAGAGAAACAGCTGTGATCAAAAAGAGCTTGGTGGGACATAGTGACTAAATGTCATGTGGTAACCTGGATAGAATTGTGGAATGGAAAAACGACATTAGGTAAATACTAAGGAAATCTGAATAAAGTATGGACTTTCGTTAATAATACTGTATCACTGGGGCACCTGGGTGGCTCAGTCGTTAGGCGTCTGCCTTCGGCTGAGGGTCCTGGGATCGAGCCCCACATCGGGCTCCCTGCTCCAAAGGGGGCCTGCTTCTTCCTCTCCCACTCCCCCTGCTTGTGCTCCCTCTCTCGCTGGCTGTCTCTTTCTCTGTCAAATAAATAAATAAAATATTAAAAAAAATAATAATAATAATAGTGTATCACTATCATAGAAGCTTACCTCACATTCGTTAATAATCAGGATTTGATGAGAACTTGAGGGCTATTCTTGGATAAAAGGATGAAAACACCCATGTTTGAGAGAATGGTGTGAAGCAGTAGCTTTCCCACTGGAGTGTCATGTGGCCATAAAATTCAGCTCCATACACAACCCTTTCAACAATATTTGGTTGGTGGGAGCAGGAGAATGGCTTAGTGCTTTGAACTTTATGTAGAGGCCACTTTTAGGCAACAGACTTGAGCAATGGAAACCTGAGCAAGGCAAAAGAGCCCACAGAGACTACCAAACAGGCATATTAAGTGACCCACATTGAAATAGCCATAGGCCCTAACTGCCCAACAGGCTACTTGCCACAAGGCAGTGTTCCTAGGATTACCGAAAAGGGAAAATTCCATACATTCCCATACTTCCTCACTCTGCCCTACAACTATAGCCCCTCACCGCCACCACATGGTAGACAGTCTCTCTTTTGCTGTCCTGCCTGCTGCTCCCTTGCAGTATATTCAATAAACTTCTATCTCTTTGTTCTGCCTTGGGTGAATTTTTCCACTGCCTGTGCCACTGGCCCCCATCCAATCAGAATGCATCACACTTTACATGTGATTAAAAGGAACATTTACGGATAACAACTAACAATTATCATCCATAATTACCATTATTATATAAAATGGAATAAAATTTAGCACCCACATGAAGAGAAGGACAATCTCAGGATAAAGATCTATCTTTTAAATAAATTCATTTTTATTAATAATCAGGTTATATTCTGTTATTTACAACCCAACAGTCCTAATTATTGTATTCTATAAAGTATGAAGCATTATCTCTGGCATATAGAAAGTGCTCAAAAAATGGTAATTCTGAGGGCAATTTTCTGATATCTGACCTCCTACATGGGGTGGGCACTTCCTTACCTGAAAGAGTCCGCTCTGGTGTTGGAAAGGTGGACTGGTTTTGTTGAGGCCTATTCACTGCTCTGCTGCTCTGACCAAAGGGATAAAAGTTCTTCCCTTTGTTGTGACCCATTTCTCTCTCAATGGGTCCATTTATCTCAATCACATTCATGAGCCAGTTGTTAGAATCTGTTCTATCCTGTGAGGGGGCCCCACTTCTTCACCCACTGTATGTCCAGATATGAGAGCTGCATTTTTGTGTGATACTAGAGACCTGGGAATAGTATCATGTCAGCTTCATCCAAGAAGCAGAAACAAACTCTTGGTCTTTCCTTTTCTGAGGGCTCATGCCCCACATGCTAAGGCACCAAAGTATAGTATATAAAAACAATGGCCTTCCTCCACCAGAGTGGCGAAAATTAAAAGGACCAATGATAATAACAGTTGGCAAGGATATGGAGCAATGAGCATTCTCTGCATTTCGAGTAAGAGTGTAAATTGATGAAATCAGAGAGGGAGACAAACCATAAGAGACTCTTAATCATAGGAAACAAACTAAGGGTTGCTGGAGGGGGGGTGGTAAGGGGAAGGGGTAACTGGGTGATGGACATTAAGGAGGGCACGTAATGTAATGAGCACTGGGTGTTATATAATACTGATGATCACTGAACACTACCTCTGAAACTAAGAATACACTATATGTTAATTAATCAAATTTAAATTTTAAAGAGTGTAAATTGGTGTAACCATTTTGAAAAAGTGGCAGAATTGACCAGAACTAAACATATGAATAGCTGTGACCAGCAATCTCACTTCTGAGTGTATGCCCAACAGAAATGAGTGCCTAGTCCACCAATGCAGACATTCAAGAATATATATAGCACTTTGCTAATAACACCAGAAATAATGCAAATGTCCACCAACATTAGAATAAATAAATAGTGATTATATTAATTCATTGGAATATAACTCAGAAATGAAAAAGAATCAATTACTACTATAAGCAACAACATGGATGAATCTTGCAGACAAAAGAAGCCCAATACAAAAGAAGGCGTATTATAAGATTCCATATATATAAAGTTTGAAAACAGGCAACAGGAGCCTGTCATGACAGAAGTCAAAATAATGGTAGACTTGGGGATATTGACTGAAAGGAAGTGCAGAGGAACCTCTGGTGGGCTAAAAATGCCCTATTTCTTTATCTGGATGGTGGCTACAGGGATGCATACATATTTAGATTTTATCAAGCTATGTACTTAAAATACGAGCAATTCTTGTATATAAGTTATAGGCTAATATGAAAACAAAAAATTTAAAATCTAATTTGCTTAAAACAAAAAATGGTCTTTGAAATATGACAAATCTGCCACTTATTGGTTGAATGACCTTTGGCAATTTCACCAGTATGAGTCTCATTTTTTTCATTTTAGGATAAGAATAATGCCTTTCTCATGCAGTGCTTTTTATGTTAAATGAGATAATGTGAATCTAACACACTGCTTTGCATTTGGTAAGTTCTCAGTGTATTTATTTCCTTTCCCCTTCTGTTCTGGTAGACTGGCCTCACCATTCCTGTGTATTGCCTTTAGGAAGCCACCAAATCTCAGGCCTATTTTAGGGGAAGGTGATTGACCTACCCTAACCCAAAAAGTAACCCAGCCTCTCCTAGGTCAGATTACCAAATCACCTATTTCCTTCAGATTCCTTTGGAAACTCTTCTGGGAAAGACTGACTCATCTGTCCATCCATCCATCCATCCAACCAATCAACACTCATTGAGTTGCTACTTTGTGCTAGGCACCATGACAGGTGCTGGGGAAATACTGGTGAAAAGCAGACACAGTTCCTGTCCTTGGGAATTTACAATCTTGTGGGGAAGACAAGCAGTAAACAAATAAATCCATCATTATTAATTATGATAAAAAGGGCTATAAAGAGCAGGGCATCAATGGACAGGGAAAGCCTTTCAGATGATGCAACATCTAAAGCGAGAACCGAAGGTAGAAAAGCAGCCCATCATTGGAAGATCAGAGGGAAAACTCCTGCACTATTCTATCATTGAAGTCTTGTAACATCCAAAATAATTACATGGTATACATAAAAGACATACTCAATGCCAATGAGAATCTTCTCACATGTGAACCCTGCTTCTCAGAAGAGTTTTTTTTTTTTTGCATCCCTCCTGTTTCTTAAAAGTTAGACTACCAGATAAGTAGTTTTCCACTACAGTAACACAAACTCATTTGTATAATGAGTTATGGAGATAGGACATTTGGGAAACAAGAAATGAGAACAAGAAACCTACTACTTAGGGTGTAGGGCAGTATACTGAAAAGACCATGGGATTTGTCGTCTGAGCTCAAATTCTGTCTCCACTTCTAACTGTATGACCTCAAGCAAGTCACTTAAGTTCTCTGAATCTGAGTTTCCTCACCTGAGAAACAGGAATAATAAAGACTTTCTCAAGGTAATGTCTCAAGAATTAAACAAAATGACATGTACATAGCATCTTGCATGAAAAAGTATGATCATGCTTTATTTAAAACATTCCTGTCATTTCACTACGAAAACTTTAATCCTTTCTGCTTATGTAATCTCACTACAGAAATGTCAGCTTTTAAAAACAGGTACACTCCTTTCTTTTAAATATCTTCTGTGAAACTTGGCTATTGATTTAGAATTCTTAGTTCTTTGTTAAATCTTCTTACTTTGGGAGGTAAGTCATTCTTGATTTTCCTAATTCCCCGCCCCAAACCGCCCAGGCAATCCAGAGCCACAGAGGGGAGCGAGCATGGGTCAGCCAGGTGGCAGCACAGGAGCACGAAGTTTTGGGGTGATACCAGTGCTGTATGTGGATGCAGACAAGACTTCCACGGGGCTCAGCCCCGCTTGCCATCTGGACTTTGGGCCCTCCTGACAAATTACAGCCTCCTTTCCTTTCTTATTGTCCAAGGTTGCTCTATGGTAGGGCCTCATATGTCTCAGAGAAAGGGTGGGGGTGGCAGAGGAGAGAAAGCAGGTCAGATCATTTTGCTTGTTGGGATTTCCTCTCTCTAGGGGGTACCCCGGAGGGTTGACAGTCTTCACGTCTAGACAAGAGCCCAGACCTCGGTGGGAAAAATCACTCTCAGAATCTTTTTTCCTCCTTTGTGAAGTGGGATAACGCAAGCCTTCTCACAGTAACCTCAGGACAGTTGAGGCTCAGATACAATACAGCGCATGAAAGCTCCACGTTAACTAAAATGCTATACAGACTTCAGGGGCTATTAATACTAGTAAATTCTGTGCCACATTCAGCATACATGACTGACCTAGAAGCCTTTTCGACCTGCTTGGGACTGAGCTACTAGAAGGGGATTTTTCTAGGTCAATGAGGAATGGACAGTGTCTCAAAGGTATTGCCTATTTTTACTTTGAAAGAGCAACCTTCTCAGAGATAAGCTTCATAGTGAGAAGAACTTAAGGCCCGTAAGATTAAAAGATAATTAAAAACTATACAAAACTAGCCTATTCTGATAAATTGTATAACTTATTTGGGCAAATCTAAATGTGCCATTGACCTAGGTTAAACTGAGCAAGACTCACTGAAGAAATGGGAACTGATTAAATCTTTATTTTGGCAATTTCCTGTTCTTAGCAAGTAGAGAGAAAGACAAATACCCTGGGTGAGAGACAGGAAGACACAAAGACAAGTGATTTTATGCCTGTGCAGCTTCTCAAGTACACCAAGATAATCATCTGCAAAGTGTTTAAAAAACCCCTCATTTTAAAAGATGCACCCCCAGTTTAGGCTTGTGAAAAACAGGCTATCATTGGTTATCACATGTGCCTGCTTTTTTATTTCTTGACCTGTTTCCAAGGTGAGGCGTGCTGATTTATGCTCTTCTGTTGACTTCTCCTATAAACAGAACTTTCCTCTGAGAAGTTAACTGTGGAGATATCACAATCCAGATCCAAGAACCCCTAACTAAACTGAAACCTGGACACAGAGCAAGAAAGGGGAAAAAAAGGACAGGTTGCTTTCCTTGTATGTTTTTCCTGGATTATTTCGAGGCAATACTTCAAAGGATCCTTAATTGGAGGTAGTATTTCAATTGTAGGAGAAGATACTTTGTCTAGTCGAAATTAATTTAAGTCCCTTATAATCTGAGTTATCATGAAATGAGAAGATCTGAAGGGCCGAACTGGCCCACATACTTTTCACCTTTGAAGTCTAGCAAGAAAATGACCAGAATAAAATATTTTAAAATTTGCTTGCAAAACTGTAGATGGCAGAACCATTCCAGGCCCTAGGAGCTCAAATAGAAAAGCATTATATTTTATATTTCACATAAAATAATAATGAAAAGTAACCTCACAGGAACCAGTTCCCAAATCCTTTCTGGATAATTTGGTACGTTTGAAAGCTTGTGCGCTGTTCATGCCTTTTTAAAGCGCTCTGTAAAACAAGATACTCTCAAATGTGTTAGAACATTTCTGTTTTGATTGGCTCAGATGTGCTGGAGGTTCTTGCAATGACTTATAATGAACTAAGCACATGGCATGGCGTCATCACTCATTCTCTCAGAGCCTCTTGCCCATTTTATAGAAATTGCATAACTGGGAAGTAACACAATGAGAATCTTACACTCTGCTGGTTAAAAGTTGGATCACAATTCCAAAATCTAGGTAAAAGTTTACAGCTGGAGTAGAAGGCCAACACTTTTTTTTCATCTTTCGAAATGCCAAGCATTTAATTTATTTATGTAGTTACTTGTTTTCTATAGCAGAAAAGGAAAAGGTAAGTTTATTTCACTTTTTCTTTCCTTTAGTTAACCATGGTTTGTTTGTGGAATTCCAGAAAGGCTGATGTTAAAATAAGTCAAGATCTGTAACTACAGAAGTTAACTCAGAAGCCAGTTTTTGGTATGATCCGTCAGAGTTATTAACTGCAAGCAACTAAGCATCTCTGGATAATTGAAGTTACAAAGGAACGTGTTTAAAGGATATCATGTAGCTCATGGAAGAGAGATCTGGGCTGGAGAACCAGGGTCAGGACAAGTAACCAGGAACAATACCCCAAATCTTGACAGTGGATTTTTCAGGTGAAGACACCACTCCTGCTGCCAGATGGGATTCTAGGCTGCAGTTTGTGCTGTGGACACCACCAACAGTGGACAAAGGAGAGGCCACGAGAAGTACCGCTTCCGGGACCTGATTTCCCTGCCACTTCTTCTGTCACCGAGTTGCTCCTGGCTCTAGCCTCACTTGCTCCAGATCGAGGCTCAGGTGTATACAGGTGGTTGATAGAACCTGGGGTAACTGCTCCTGCCTGAGCTGCTGGTGAGGCTGGGAGCATGAGTATTTGGCACTTTCACTTCCACAGACTCAAAAGGTGAGAAATTCTCATAACCCTGGAGGGAACAAGATGTGATGTGTCCATGGAATGACATATGTCCCAAAGCTCAAAGAGCAAACTGGTCCCTGTGATTAGACCAATAGTTCTCAATCTTTCTAGTTTTCAAAATTATGAAGAAACTTGAGGAATTTTTATTTATGTGGGTTGTATCTGTCCATTTTCACCATATTAGAAATGAAAGGAGAAATTTTAAAAGTGTTTATTAATTCATTTAAGATAACAACAATTATACGTTAACATAAATGACATGGTTTATGAAAAATCGCTGTATTAAACAAAAGAAAATGATGATACAGGTGGCGTTGTTTTACATTTTTGCAATATGTTAAAGAAGTCAGATATGGGCAGATATGAGAACATATCTGCTTCTACGTTAATTAATTTGTTATATCACACACTCTGTAGTCTCGGGAAAACGGAATCATACACTTGTGAAAGAATGAAAGTGAAAAGGGTAAATATCATCTTAGTATTGTTATGAAAATAATTTTGACTTTGGGGACTCCCTAAAAAGGTGTAGGGTCTCCCTACCACAGTTTGAGATTTGCTAGATGAAAGATTCACTTTGTGATGGAAATTAGATGGTATATATTATATTGACAAACACAATTCTTTGGATCCCTTTATTTTTTTTTAAGATTTTATTTATTTGAGAGAGAGAGATAGCATGAGCAGGGTGAGGGGCAGAGGGAGAAGAAGACTCCCTCCTGAGCAGGGAGCCTGACACGAGGCTCAATTCCAAGACTCTGGGCTCATGACCTGAGCCGAAGGCAGACGCTTAACTGACTGAGCCACTCAGGCGTCCCTCTTTGGATCCCTTTCTGCATTCCTGTCACATGTGTTTTTATCAAAGATTTGGAAATTTTGCTCAGAGGTTGACAGGATTGGGCCTGCAACAAATTACTAATATGACAGTATTCTGCATAAACTGCAAAAATAATGGCAGGACTGTATTTGGATTTTTTTTCAAGATTTTATTTATTTGAGAAAGAGAGAGAAGTGTAGGGAGGGGCAGAGGGAGAGAAAGAGAGAGACAAAATCTCAAGCAGACTGCCTGATAAGCGCAGAGCCCAACACCAGGCTAGATCTCAGGACCCTGAGATCATGACCTGAGCCGAAATCAAGAGTTGGATGCTTAACCGACTGAGCCACCCAGACACAACTGTATTTTGGTAACTTTATGGATTTATCCTCTCCTTGGATCTCAAAGATGATTTCTGGCTTTAATTTCTGATTCTGTAACTCTAAATATGGATAAGTTAAGCAATGACAGAGTCATTCATTCTTTTAAACAACCGTTTTATTTTAGAACAGTTTAGATTTACAGAATTATTGCAAAGATAATTCAGAGACTACACCACAACCAGTTTCCCCTAGCAGTATCTTACATTAGTAGGGCACATTTGTCATAATTAATGAACTGATATTAATTAGCTGATATTAATTCATATTGTTAACTAAAGTTCATACTTTATTCAGTTATTGTTCAATGTCATTTTTTTGTTCCAAGCTCTCATCCAGGATACCACAATTAGTCATCATGGTGCCTTAGATATCTCTCGACTTGACCGTTTCTCAGACTTCCCTTGCTTTTGATGACTTTGACAGTTTTAAGGAGACCAGGCCAGGTATTTGGTAGGATGCCCCTCAATTGGGATTTGTCTGATGTTTTTCTCATGGGTAAATGGGGGTTATGGGTTTTGAGGAGGAAGACGAGAGAGGCCAAGTATCATTTTCTTTATATCATATTAAGGGTAGGTGTTGTTAAAGTGACTCATGATTATTTGTCATCCTTGACGCCTGACTTGAAGTAGGTGACTGTCACCTGGCTGTCAGAAGTTTTTCACTGTAAAGTTACTTTTTACCCCACCTTTCCACACTGTCCTTTTTGGAAGACTGTCACTATGCATAGGCCACACCTAGGAAGCGGGGAGTTCACTCCACCAACCTGAAGAGTACCTATATAAATTATTCAGAATTATTCTGTGTGTAGGGAAGATTTATTTTTCTTTATTTATTCAATCACTTTTTATATTATTATGTACTCGTGCACATCTATGTTACTCTTTGGTTTATAATCCGATACTACTTTTTTTATTTAACACAGTTCAAATTGTCCCGGCTTTGGTTGTTGGGAGCTCTTTCAGTTGGCTCCTGGGTCCCTTTGATATTCCCCCCTCAGTGTATGGTGGTTTTGTTTGTTGGAATTTCCTTCTTTCTGGCCTTACACAATGTTCCAGACCCATCTGTGTGTTTCCTTCCCCATTCCCAGACACATCAGTTTCTCCAAGGAGCCCTGGTTCCTTTTATTACAGAACGGTATTGGAAAGCAAGGCCTGAGTGGTAGGTGTGCTTACTGTTACTGTCATTGCTTCTACATGCTCTGACACATATCTATACATATCTATAAATATTTCTATATGTAAACATTTGCTTCTATATTAAGTTCAGCATTGCTCATACCAATGTCTCTAACTTGAATCCATTGGCACGTGGATCATTTTAGCCCCTCCTCTTGCATTTGTTATATATTTGTAAAGTTATTTTAAAAATGAAAAAATTTTGGAATGGGAGTTGTGAGAGGAAACAAAAAGATGAGAAGATCGGGGACTCCAGGAGCTAAAGTGAATTAAACACCCAAGAACCCTGTACTCTATTGTTGATAGACACAGTTATTAAACACCCACGGTAAAAGGCCAGTAGAGGCTGAACTTGAATCCTGGCTCTCCTAGTTACTGTACATTAGTGACTCAGATTATATAAATTCCCTGTCCCTTAGCTTTCTTTCTTTGAGGGAGGAAAACTTGGCACTTTGCTTATAGGAGTGTGAGGATTAAATGAGTAAACACAAATAGCACATTCAGAACAATGCCAGTCTCATTACTTATAAGCTACTGTTAGTCTTACCCTGTGGGGGTGTATTATCATTTCCATTTTACAGATGAAAAGAAACAGGCATGGACATATTATAACCTGCTCAAGGTCTCACCTAGTAATATGTGTCTTTTAAAGGGTTTCTAAACAGCTCTATACTTACATCTCTTTTTGTGAAAATGAAGCTATGAAACGTGTTCTATATTTCTAGAGGTAAGGTTAACTATAGCGAAAACTCAAGGGTGCTTTGAATATCCTCTGTGTTAGGGGTGTTGTGATAATCATTAATACTACCATTTCCCAAATTGCCAACACTTTTGTGCCATGAAAGTACTCAGCTAGTGGAGTAGATCGGCCTCTCAAGGCTCATGCTGTCACCTTAAGCCGGTTGAGGCAAGGACCATTCCCAACAAGGGAGCTGGTAGGGTTAAAAGTCGGCTCTGCCTTACCTATACCTATTGCTGCCTGTTGTAAGAAAACTGACTCAGGGAAGTGTTCCTGGAAACTTTACTATTTCTTACTGCTGTGTGCTCTGGGGAATGGGACATCAAGTCACGATTCATGGAATATACCATGGGTAGAGGAGGTTTCCTAGGAGAATAAAAAGAAAGGAGATTTTGCGGGGAGAACTAGTAGACATTTATCTACTCAAATCAAGTAAGTGACAATTTTACACCCTACATTTATTTCTTTGTTCAACTCAATATCTACTTCCTTTTAAACACTAGTGACTCCAATTTCCCTATCACACACAGCCCTGGATGTCAACATTTGTTGACCCTACAGCTTCAGTTTGAACCTGGGTGCCTCCACCAGGTGGATGCTGAGGGCGGAAGCAGCCTCCTCCCTCTCCTCTTTCCTTATCAGTGACGTAGCCATATTCCCCCCCCCAAACCATTTCTCTTAGCATCAATCCTAAGAGGTGAGGGAAACTGTAAGTCTCTTAAAAAGTCATTAGACATTCATTTAGGACCTACTACGTCTCAAGCATTCTTCTAGTCCCACGTGCAGTAGTGAGCCAGATATACGTTGCCCTCCTCTTCGGAGAGCCTACAGACCCCCGGAAAATAACTGCTCATGAACTCAGGGTGTTCCCTTGTCCAGCAATGGGCTCCGTGTGCACTACCGTATTTAAATCTCATAGAAGTAGCTATTATTATTATCCTCATCGTACAGATGAGGAAACTGAGGGTTGCCCTAAGTCACACAACTGGAACCGGGCAGAACTGAGACACGAATGCAGGTCTGCCTGATGCCACAAATTTAACCACACCCACATCCTCTCTCTTGCAGCTGCCAGGAGGCAGGGCCCCAGGGCTCTGTTCATGGCAGGATGGTAGCAGCTCTTCTCCAACTTTGCTGCAGTTTCTACTGAACGCTTTGATTTGCAAATATACAGGATTCTCTGAAGCACAACGTTAAGCAAATTGTGGTAGACAGCTGGCAGAGGACAGCTGCAGACCAGAAAATGTGGCCGGACGCTCTGGGGGGAGGGCAAGACGGATGTGCAGTGAGGCAGCTCCAAGTGGTGACAGGCCGAGTAAGAGGACGGACAGATTAAATCACCTAGACCCCAGACCGAGCGGAAGGAGCCCTTAGACATCCTAGAACACACTGTCTTTATCAGGTTAGCAAGTACCACTAGGATACAAGTACGTTTTTCTTTTCCCACATTATTCAAGTGATTATTCAAATAAATGTAAAAATCTGGGGTTTTTTTCCCCTTGAAGTATGGCTGAGGTAATGACATTGAAAGACCTCAGGACTAAGGATCAGGAGACCTAAATTCTTGTCCAGATATGCACCAACTAGTTCACTTGTGTGCTCTTCTGTTAGCACCTTAACTTCTCTCATTCTGGGTTCCTCTCCCGTCTAGAACAAGGGAATTGGGCTACTGAGCCTTACAGATTTTTGACGTTTCCGGCTGCCCTTGATGCTATGATCAATTGAGCAGCTCCCTGTGCCTAGTACTGCATTCAACAATTTGAGGTTTAGAAGCGATTGGAAGGCCCACGTCTAGCCCCTGGCCCTGCGCTGTCTGACGCAGTAGCACCAAGCACGTGCTGTTTTGGAACACTTGGAATGTGGCTGCTGTGACTGCATCACAATTTTCTTCCATTTTGATTAAATTTGAATTAAGAAACTGATACGGCATTCAGTCACTGAAAACTGTTGTGTTTGAAACTACATAGGGATGTGATTTTTTTTTTCAACAGTACATTTTGTGCAATCTACATACAGTGTTCCCAGTGAAAATTCAGTATCGGAATTGCAATGTGTGGTGTAAAATACACCAGATTTAAGACAATATAAAAAAAAGATGGTAAAATATCTCATTAATAATTTCATATTGAGGAGTACCTGGGTGGCTCTGTCGGCTAAGCATCCGCCTTCAGCTCAGGTCATGATTTCAGGGTCCTGGCATGGAGCCCCACATCGGTCTCTCTGCTCAGTGGGGAGCCTGCTTCTCTCTCTCCCTCTGCCTCTCCCCCTGCTTGTATGCTCTCTCTCTCTCTGTCAAATAAATAAATAAAATCTTTTTAAAAAATAATTTCATATTGATTTCATGTTGACATGACAATATTTTGGACATACTGGGTTAAGTGAAATATATTATTAAAATTAATTTCACCTGTTTTTCTTTCTTTTTAGGTGTAACTACTAGAACATTTAAAACAACATTTCTTTTTGATGGTTTTCAAAGTTTATACTCTAATTAACTGTGGTGTGGTGGCTGGTTTGATTGGCAACCTAGATCATCAGCCATAGGTGCTTTGGAGAAAAGACTAGTATCTCCCTGTACCAGTCTGACTCATTATTCTCCTCAGGAAAGAAATGCTTCCCAAACTGGGATGGGCTGTAGGCACCATGGATAAAGTACTGTGACTTATCTATCTGAGTACACCCAGCACTCCTCCCTCTGTGTGGATGGGCCTGAGTCCATGCAGCCTGAGTACCCCTGTTGGGTGGAAGTTTGAGCCAAGCCCCTTCAGGGTCTGTTGCCCCCCACTTGCATCTGGCTGCCCTTAGCCTGGCCACAACTTTCTGGTTTATTCAGTTGGAGACAGGTAGCTGTGTCTGTTTGGTTCTTGCCACGTGGATTAAACTGTAGGATCTTGACACAAAAATAACTGGTAAGGCTTTCTTCAGAAGGAGCATATGTCAATGGCAGGAGTTTTGAATTTGGGCCTTCTTCACTGTGTAAAATAACACCCTTCTCTGCATCTGTAGGGAATAAATGTGCTACCAGGGAGGGTATGTCCAGATATCCCTGATCAGTGTGTGTTCAGCTTGTGGTGACAGGCCTGGTGTGATTGGGGAGGGTCACTTTCCCTGGGCACAGTGTGGTGAATATTGTGGCATGAATAGAAAGAATGCCCACCCCTGGTTACAGACGGTGATTCATTTTCAGCGACTGGGAAGGACCACTGCATTAGTCTGGTAGAGCTGCCGTAACAAATACCTCAGAATGGATGGCCTAAACAACAGAAGTTTATTTTCTCACAGTTCTGCAAGCTAGAAGTCCAAGATTAAGGTGTCAGTAGGTTTAGTTTCTTCTGAGGTCTCTCTCCTTGGTTTGTAGATGACTGCTTTCTCCCTACATCCTCACATGGTCATCCCTCAGGCTGTGTTGTAATCTCTCTTTTTAAAATTATTTTTTAAATTGAGACATAATTGACAGGTAATACGATATTAGTTTCAGGTATACAACTTAATGATTTGATATTTTATACGTTGCAAAAAGTCACCACAGTAAGTCTAGTTAACATCCGTCACCTTATATAGTACAAATACATTTTTTTCCTAGTGATGAGAACTTTTAAGATCTATTTTCTTAGCACCTTTCAAATATGCAATACAGTATTATTAACTATAGTCATCATGCTGTACATTATGTCTCCATGACTTAATTATTTTATAACTGGAAGCTTCTACTTTTTGACCCCCTTCACCTATTTCTTATGCCTCTCTCACCCCTCATCTCTGGAAACCACCAATCTGTTATCTATGAGCTTGGTTTTTTGTTTTGTTTTGCTTTTAATTCCACATATAAGTGAGGTCCTACGGTACTTGTTTTTCTCTGTCTTACTTCACTTTGCATTTATTTCACCTTGAGCTCCATCTACATTGTTACAAATGGCACAATTTCATTCCTTTTTATGGCTGAATAGTATTACATTGTGTATGTTATCACAATTTCTTTATCCATTCATCCATTGATGGACACTTAGGTTGTTTCCATATCTTGGCTACTGTAAATAATGCTGCAATGAACATGGGAGTGAAGATATCTTTCTGAATTGATGTTTTTGTTTTCTTTGGATAAATACTCAGAAGTGGAATTACTGGATCATATAGTAGTTATATTTTAATCTTTTGAGGAACCTCCATACTTTTCTGTAGTGGCTGTGCCAATTTACATAGTGCACACAGGTTCCCCTGTCTCCATAGCCTCACCAACACTTGTTATTTTTTTGTCTTTTTGATAATCATCATTCTGACAGGTATGAGGTAACATCTCATTGTGGTTTCAGTTTATATTTCCCTGATTTGTGATGTGGAGTATCTTTTCATATACCTGTTGGCCACCTGTATGACTTCTTCGGGAAAATGTCTATTCAGATCTACTGCCCATTTTAAAATCAGATTGTTTGCTTTTTTGCTATGAGGTTGTGTGGGCTCTTTATATATTTTGAATGTTAACACCTTGCCAGATACATGATTTGCAAATATTTCCTCCCCTTTTAGTAGGTTGCCTTTTCATTTTGTTGATGGTGTAATCTCTTCATCCTTGATTACCACTCACTTATATAATCTCATTTTACCTTAATTATCTTTTTAAGGACCTGATCTCCAAATACAGTCACATTCTGAGGTACTAGCGGTTAGGACTTCAAAATATGAATTTGGCAGGTACACAGCCCATAGCAACCAGCATCCTTGGTCAAATGTGGGATAGGAGGAGCAACTTAATGAACGGCGTGGTCAGATGCAATGCTCACAAAATGACCATTAGGTCACATGAAGATTTCCTACTCAAGGGAATGAGAACAAGATATGTGCCTTTGACAAGGCTATGAATAACTTTGGGTAAATGTGATTGGATGGAGGGACATAACTGACCCCTGAATTTTATTGCAAGGCCACAGATGGTACAGCCTGCTTCTCAGCACCAGGTATTCCTCGTTACTTGAACCACAGTGCCTGAGGCCAAGCAAGTGTAGTTGAGTGTCCTTGGGATAATGTGTTAAATCCTGACTGGCAAACCTGACATCAGGCACAAGGGTTAAGAATCTATTTAAGGGCATAAGAGAAACACATGGAACAAGTATAACGCAAGCCCTGCACTGAGCAATATAAGGCAAAGAGGTGATCAGGCTGAGTGTGGAAAGGAGAAATCAGCAAAACTTCTGATTTCTGGAGAGGGTAGCCTTCTTATAGTTGGAAACTGGTGAACAGGTGCTGATGAGGAGGATGGTGAAATTCTGGACCCAAGGCAGGGGCAGGAAATGCAAGATATGAAAAGATCCTCTAGAAGCTGATGGTTTGAGCCCAGGGCTTGTGAGTAAGGAGGGTTGGTTTAAAGTAGTAATGGAGAAAGGTCTGCCTCTAGGTGTGAAGTGATATGGGACTGGGTTAATGACAGAGGAGAAGGCAGACTGAGTGTGTGGAGATTTTGAGCTGGCAGTTGATCAAATGTTGTAACTGAGGAGGTCTAGCATTACACACACACACACACACACACACACACACACACACAATCACCGTGATGATATCTGCGATTCCCAGAGATTACTGGTTCCAGTGCTGGTACAGAGACCTCTGGGATGCCACCTCAGTGTTCATAAAAAAAAAGATGGGAACAGTCTTATTGGTTTGTGAATCCTTAGATGATGATAGTTGAAAAGTCCATTTCAGCATGTGTCTTTTTGTTTGTTTGTTTCCATGCTAACCATAGACTTCTCTCGTCAGTTCAAGTGTTAGCAACAAGAAACTAGATAGATGTAAGCAGTATTCTCCAAGTGACACATTAAACTGGGATGAGTCAGTTAAGTAACTACAAGCAGACTTCATTAAATGATTATAAGGCATTTTATGCATTTATCTTAAGAAAAATACAGTATGTAAGAGTCAACAGATGGCTTCACGGGAATTTGCTTGGCTTACTGGGATAGAACAAGAAAACCTCTTTAAATGTTGACCAAGGCTCCTGGGCGGCTCAGTTGATTAAGCGGTTGACTCTTGATTCCGGCTCCGGTCATGATCTCAGGGTCCTTGGATGAGTCCCATGTCAGGCTCAGTGCTCAGCGGGGAATCTGCTTGAGAATTCTCTTTCCCCCTCCCTCTGCTGCTTCTCACGCTCACACGCTTTCTCTCTCTAGAATAAATAAGTCTTAAATAGGTAAGTAAATTTTGGCTGAATGTTACAGCCTTCTGAAAGAGAACTATTTCTCTCCCAATATATTTTCCTAGTCCTCTTCTACAATTACTGTAAATATACTCTGCAACCAATCCTAGGTTATATATATTTTTAAAAATTCAATTGTGTCTTGCACAGAACTTTCAACCTTTTCATTGTCTTCAAGGGACGACAGATCCCGAGGAGCTGCTGTGGGCTTTCATCTCTTCCCTTAGCACCTATATGCAAAATCAGCAATTCATCCTATTCCGACTTTCCTTACACTGCCTTCAGCCAGGCCTCAGGACTCAGTTTCCTCAAGCGAACTTCAGTAGTGGGGCTCAGGCTCCATAAATTCCCCAGTGATGTTGATGCTTGCCAAGCTGAAGCAAACTGGGTCTCTGCTTGCAGGGTGGTTTCGAGTCATAGGGAAGATGACTAGGAAGAGTTAACAACTGAAAGCAAGTCTTTGGTAGGCACAGAAGTTTGGGAATGAGTGAGCATCTGGGGCTAAATTTATTTCTTCCTCTTTCCAGTTTGCACATATTCACGCCTCGCGCACTGACCACTCTGAAGGCAGGGAATGGTGCACTCAGTCGAATTTACAGCCCTGCGCTCAGTCCTGGCAGACAGCGCGCGTCTCACCCCTCACTCGCCACAATTACACCAGTACCCTCACCTGCTCCGCCTCTCCGCCCAGACTCCGGCCGCACGGGCCACACCCTCTCACTGCTCCTGCCGCCCCCCGCCAGCTCCGCCCTTCAGCATGCGCCACGGCCGGCGCCCCGCCCCTCCCGTCACGTGACTGCCCCGCCCTCAATGCGCTCTCGGATTGGCTCTCCCGGCCGAGGGGGTGGGTTCTCGCTTACAGCCCTGCTCCGCAAAGCGGCTGCAGTTTTCAAACCTCAACTGTAAGCTCGGGTCACCGTCTCCGCTGCCGTCGCCGGGAGCCACCTCACAGGGGAACAGGTCACAACTGTTGGCCGTTGTCCAGAAGAGTAAAAGTGGGTCCTGCCACGCTCGGAGCTACCTCGCGTATCACTGGGCTAGAGCTGGAGAGCAAGTCGTGTGGTGGCCACCGGCGTGGGGCAGGACGGGAGCCCCCTTGGAGGGGGCAGCCCCGAGAGAACCTGCTGCGGCTAGAGCGGTCAGTGTCTTTCGCTTCGCGCGACCGCGGTCCTGCCGCGACTGGTGGGTGGGCTCCGGGCTGCGACTCTGAACTCCTGAACCCGCCCCCTTTACTCTGGGTATGGAGACTCCCCCTCCTAACGTGGGAGGGAGGGTCACGAGGAGGGATGCAGACAGTGTGGGCAGATTCGGGGTCTCCTCAGAACGCGGACCCCCGGCCTGGTGGAGGTGGACTAGGACTTTGCCACCCCTCAGGTGGCCCGACTGCCCCGGGCCCCTCTCCGCTCTCGGGCTGGAGTCTTGCCTCGCTGGTTCGCTCACATTCGGGACTGGGGCGTCCGGTGGTCCTCCCAACCCCCTACTCAGTCGGGGCGCGTGTGTGTGCGTGTGCGCGCCGTCCCCTGGCCTGCCCGGGCTTTCCCCGCGTCCCGCGGGGGCTCCCTTCCCGACTTCTTCGCTCGCGCCCCTTTCCACGTCACGTCGATGTGGAAGGGTCCTGTCCCTTCCTGTCCCTTCCGCGTTCACAGCTGTGGCGTGGGCACAGGACGTGTTCACATCTGGTGGACGCGTCCTGCTCACAGCTGCCTTTCGTCTCGAGAAAGTTTGTGCTCATCCCGTGCGGCGTTTTCAGTTACTGCTTGTGAACGGTGTTGTAAAGCCATTGAATAGAAAAGACGAGTTCAGTTGTTCCGGTGATTTCCAGCGATCTGATTTTGTTTTGGCGCCGCGTAAATCACTTAAGTGTACACGAGCCATCCTGAAACTATACAACTGTGTGATGACTACACTACTGAAATTTACGCAGCTCTGTTTTATTGTAGGGAAAAGAGCTTCGTTTGAATTCCCTTAGAGGGATAAGTAGAGACAAAGTTGGAGAAGACTTTGTGGCAGCTGGTAGCTGGTGGTAGTTCTTCCTCCTTCTGTGATGGAACAAGAGACACTCGGACATAAACTTGCAAATTAAAATTAAGAAGGAAAAATACACTTAAAAAATCCAACCACATGCTGGTCAGATTTCAGTAATATTAGGTCTGTGTATCACAGTCACTGTTTTGCAAACGTAATGTTTACCTCCGCTACCAGTGAAATGCTGAACCTTGCGGAGATGTTTGATATGGCGCGGCCCCTTTAAGTTCCCATCTTTGAGAACGTGTGCGCTGAGACGGCATGGTCTACTGAGATGACTGGGCAAGTGGTGGCAAATGTATGTAACCTGGCAATATGAGCCCCCGAGCACGATTTTATTAAAGAAAAAGATAAAAAACTTATTTTCTCATTGATACACTGTTTTATTGTTTTATAGTGAACTGTCTAGAATTAGTTTTTAACTACTTCTAAGTGTTTGTTTTATAAGTATTAAACCACATAACCATAGAACTTTGTATTTTTGAAAAAGTTGGTCCATAGAAACAGTGCCCTAATTTGAGACTTCTCTTCTTCCCCATTCATCCTTCTGTGAGATGTTTCATTTTTTAAAATTTTCTAATATTTTAATAAGTGGAGTTACTAATAGCTGCTTTATTTTTGAGATACATAACATGCATTTTAGATCATTTTCTAAATTATGGATCTAAAATTGAAGTGAAATATATTTACATGGCAATATAAGTTTTAAAAGTTAAACTTGTGTAATTTAAAGTATTTTTGTGTGTGTGTGTGGACAGAATGGTTGTAGTTGCCTTTGGACTCTACTGAATTACGGTTTGGTTAGATAGGATCAGTTTTTAGGAAAGTCAAACCCTGACTAATTGATCACTGTGTCAGCACATTAATAACAAATCTGAAGAAGATACAGGCATTTTATGGCATGTTTCTAAATCAAACAATTTTATTTTTAAGCTTGCATTGGCAGTGCTTTACTGGTATTAAGTAAATATTTAAATGTATTTTTAAAACTTTGTTTTGAAGCTGTTATGAGAGAATATCCTTATCAAAAATTTCTTGTTGTACTCGAGACCTAATTTAAAACCCATGAATCAAGGAAATCAATTGCTAACACTTTCACTAAATCCTAAAGTTGTCTCAAAATTGCATGTATATTATATTGTAGTGCATATTTCCTGTACATAAAATTGGCAGCCAAGAACAGTACTCCTAGATTTACTGCTTTAAAAGATTTTTATTGATTCTTGTTTTGTTTTGTTTTGTTTTTTTAAGAATTCTTTTGCATTCTGTGGCTATTGGTTTTGTCAGAAACATTAACAGTCATTTATGTACTTCCTTTCCCTTTGGGAAAACTTTATTTTAGTTGCTTTAGTTTTCCACCATATTGATGACAGAATTCTATGATTTAATTTTTAAGTAGTTTATTTTAAGTAATTTATATTTTACGATAGGTTATTTTCAAAGGATATTTCTTTGAATATTTCAATTAACAAATTTACTTATAGATTAAGTTACAATTATTTTTATATAAATATGTTGTGGTGTTGCAATTTTCAAGACATATTTAGTTGAATTTTTAAAAATTTCTTTTATTTATCCTTTTTTCCAGTAATGTTTAACCTTGAACCTCAGTGCCACTTTAAACATCTAAATTAATCAGTTTCTTTTAATATTTATGTGTATATTTTGGTGCAACCCTGACCCTTTGCAACTTCTTCACCAAAAGAGGGCTTGTTTATGCATTAAGCATTTAAAAATTTTGATATTAACAGTGACATGGTAGTTTCATCTTTAAGTCCTTAAAGGATCATATCCCATTTTACATTGTAATGGTTACTGAACAAACAGTACTTCAGCAGCGCGGTCAGTGAACAGTACTTTATTTTACAATAGAAAATAGATGAACGACAAGCACTGTGTGTTTGTTGATCCACTATATTTCTGTTTTTCAACATCTTCCTATCCTGGTTCACAATTACAGGGTTTAATTTTCCTTCTGAAGGAAGGCATAGAATCAGGCCTGGGGTTGTTACCTGGAACTTCAGCCCTTGGGTTGTATATACTAGATTGGTTGGACTAAAGTTAGTTAGTGGGCTTCCTTTTGTGATTTTCAAAGGAAAATTTTAAATTCTTGACTTATACTTCCTATTCAATATTTAGAAACAAACAACAAACAAAACCTGTTATTAGAATACAGTTAGTAGAAGGAATATAGTCTCTTCCTTGAAATTGAAAATCATCTTCATCCTTATCCCTACACCAATACCTTTATTTCTAATCAGTGACTAAAAATGGGTTCTTCTGCTACACTAGCAGAAAGTGCTTTCTTTATTTTGATGGATGCCAGGTAAAGAAATCTCCAGTTCCTTTGTTTTCTAGGAAAAACTTTATAGCTATAAAATGCTGATATAGAAAGAAGGAGTTGTTTCCCTGTAATCTCGTGCCTTTCTTTGTTTGCCATTGCTTTTTGAATTTACTTCATGATGATGTAGATTTGTCAGTCCTTACCAGGACAAATATCTGAATTTCCTGAATGAGGTAGCTTTTAAAATATAGATATTCTTAGCTGAAGTAGGTATTCACATAAAAACAGGTGGTCATCTAGTCTGGAAAGACAGATAAATAAAAAACAAATGGTCTGTTGGTATTACATTACAATATATGATAAAATAATTTTATCCATGTTTCTAGGCTTTATGGCTATCCTGTTTAGAACTGAAATTCTCTAATAGCAGTTTAGAATATTTATTTTATTTAGCCAAATATTAAGCAGAGACTCAGCTGCTTGAAGCTCCAATATTATAATTTCAAGATGGACCTCAAGTTTTGCTAAACCCTTGAAGATATGAGATTCACCTAAAAATTCTTGTTGC
Organism: Ailuropoda melanoleuca; assembly: GCF_002007445.2. Classification (NCBI taxonomy): domain Eukaryota; kingdom Metazoa; phylum Chordata; class Mammalia; order Carnivora; family Ursidae; genus Ailuropoda; species Ailuropoda melanoleuca. The sequence continues at coordinate 161,291,403 of NC_048219.1, read as the reverse complement.
TGTATTTGATAATTCTTATAATTCAGTTTATGAAACATTAAAAAAAATTCCAATTGGGTGCCAGACACCCTGCCAGGAGTTTAGACACAAAAGCAAATGTTGTTGCACTTTAGACACTAAAGTTAATTGTAGTCTAATATGTTACATGTTGAAGTAAAGAGATATGTCAAGGGTCCTCCTGTTCCTCCTGTTTGAAAGGTAAATGAGAGGCATTTAAACCAATCTGTGGGTTTTAGGCAAAGCTTCCTGGGTTAGGTGACCTTCTATGTTGAGATGTGAAGGGTGTATGAGAAGACTTATTAGCCTTTTAAGGAAAAGTAGAAAGAACATTTCAGGCAGAAAAGTAGAACAGAGATGTAGAGGCAAAAAAAAGTGTGGCAGGAAATGAAACTGGTGTGTACCTGGCCCTCAAAGGCTTTTGTGTGTCATGCAGTAGGGCTTTAGCTCATAGGTACGGGGTGGCTAATGAAGGTATCAAAGCAGACAACTTAATTCTCCAGATGTTTTCATATATTGTATATGATATGCCCTATTTCTGTAAGACATTTTTATTGATAACTGTGAAATTAATATTGTGATGAATATTTTTTAAATAGAGCTATTTAAAGGTTTTATAGGGACTCGTTTGTCTTACTTTTGATCACATCACATTGCTGTCTCCCTTCAAGTAAGTTAAGGCCCACATCAAGCCTAACATTTCCTCTGGTACTTCCTTCACTGATCCATATCAGAATTCTTATTGTAATTTTGTGATGGGAGTTAATAAGAGAAAAATCTTCGAGAATAAGTTTGAGGTACTGTATACTTGGAAGCTTAATTTTATCTTACCTTCTGTTACCCTCCGTTTCTAGTGCCTGATTGTGTCTTTAATTGTATACCTCTGTACACACACACATACACATTTACCTACTAAGTCCCTTAGGATTTTTTTTTGTTAGTATAGTCTAATAAAATGTTATGAAATGAATTTCAAATAGATCTAGACATATTGGCAATTTAGAATCAATTATGTGAGTTGTGGTAGAAAACAAAGAAATGGTCTGGAATTGTTGGAGTTAAAGAAAAATTGTTGGGAAATTTAGGAAGATACACAGAGACACAGAGGGTTGACTGATAACCTTCATGTACCCAAGGATTAAATCTTATGTGACAGGCAACCAGATGTTTGTGAAGGGTTTTGACAAAGGGTAACATTCATGCTCCACTACAAGTAAAATTGGCCAAAAGAGAAGAAATGGAAAAATATCTAGGCTGTGGCAACTGGTTCAAGTGCAGTAAATAGAAGGAAAATACACTTACAGGATGCTATATGGATGCCTTAAGCAGTCTGTAGTATAGGTATTTTAACAATAAGTAGGTAAGTGTAAGGTTCTGTTTTCAGAAATGTGCTTGCTCTTTTTTCAGAGACATAGCTTGTATTCCAGCATATTCAGAGCTAGAGTAAAAGGTATCATGATTCAAAAAATGATTTTTGTATTAACATGTATTTAAAAGAACTGCTGATTGCCCAGTGCTGTTTTCAGCTACATTTAGAGTCATAAAAATGCCTGTGGGTACATTCAGCATTTTGATGATGAACAGTACATGTGAGGGGAGGAAAATTTGCTAGGGTAAAAAATTAAACACAAGGCAATGTCCAGTATTAGGAAATACTGTCAAGTAGCTTGATTTAATAAGGCCCTAATTATTTTGTTATTATCTTATCAATCCTTTAAAGGTCAGCTCTTTTTTCTTCTAACATAACTGAATAATAGATATTACAAAACAATATTTACATGTATATTTGGATATCACATTTTAGATTTTGGGAGGGAAGGGGGTCCCAGGAAAAGTCTAGATTTTCACAAGTGATATTCATAATAAAGGTGTGTATTTTAAAGTTACAAATTGTTATTCATTATATAGAATTGTAACTATAACATTAATTCAGAATTTGTTTAATTGTCTTTTCTATCCAGTATTAAACAAGGCATTAGTTCTTGTTTAGTATTTACCTTGAATGCTTATATGGTCTCTGCATAAGAATTGACATATTATTTGGATGGTGGATGCCATCTGCTCTATTTAAATGCAGAGAAAACTCTGAGGCCTTAAAAAAATTGAACAAGAATGTCTCTTGAACCTACAGCCAAGTAAACCCTTAATGTGTAAAGAGATATATTTTGCTGTTGCAAGCGGGTAAGTTCCTGCATTTAGAGTCTAGTCATATATATTCACAGCCATCTTTTTTTCCCAAAGGCATTTGCTCATTATTTGCCTATTATTAAAGTAGTACCTGCTTAGTGTAGATACTTTAAATACCAAGAAAGTAAAAATACTGCCATAATCCCACCACCCAAAGATAACCACTGTTAACATTTTGCCCTAGTTTTCCAGTCTTTTCTTCTATTTGTTTTATATTTTTTGTCACAAATTATCATAGTGTATATACTTTTTGTGTCTTCCTTTTTTCACTTAATATTATAAGAGTTAAAAATATTCTTTGAAAGCATGATTTTTGAGTATATAGTATCCTATTATTTAGGTATATTTAAACACTTTTTGGACTTTGGGTTTCATTCATTCAACAAGTTTCTTTTTTCCATTATTATTAATCCTGTTTCACTGAGCATAAATCTTTTACTACATCTAAGATCCATATTGACTCTTTGGAAACTTGAGAGCAGAAAATATTCATAAGATTAGTTCTGCTGGAGCTCTTAGAGCACTTTGTAGCTGATATATTACAGCATGAGATAAAGATCTTAGATTCTAGAATCTAGATGAGGTGAACATCTCAGAATCAAGAGCCTATACTCTGTCTCTATGATTGAATTGACACATAGTTCTTATATTTCCCAAGGCCTGATCGAAGGACAGTGTTAGGCATGTAGCCCAATTTGTATCCATGATACAGGTACATCCCTTCTTTCTGTATATATGTATGTATAATGCAAATGCTATCGTAAGCAGTCATAGACTCTTACATTTAGAAAAAAATTGTCAAAACCCAAAGATGACCTGAAAAAAAATAGATTGAGCATAGAAATTGGTAACCATTTTGATTTTTCTGAAAAGAATATATGACCATTGTAATCGCATGCCATCAGATCTAAGAAAGTACACAAATAGTTTATCAAAACACAGTTAAAAAAAAGACAGAATTTTAAGAGTTGATTTTAAGCTAACCTGGGGTGAGAGTTTTGTATATGGAAACAGTACAAATTCTCAACAACAGCCGGGGCTGGTGTAGAGAGTGTCTTTGGGTAGAATATTAACAATATTTACTTACTGAACAATCATGATGTACTCTAATGGTTAACACTGTACCAGTGTCATTCTGTATGGGTACGTCATATTTTAATTTTAATCCATAGATTAAAGATAGATTCTATTATAATCCATACTTTAGAGGAAGCAGAATTGAAGCTTTCCTCACTAGTAATTAGAGAAATGCAAAGTAAATCACAAAATTTCATTTCCCTTCATCACACTAGAATAGCCAAAATTAAAGGCCTGAGTGGGACAAATGTTAGCGAGGAAATAATAAGCTCTCCCACCTAGTGCTAGTGGGACTATAAATGGGGGATGGAAAGAAGAAACCAACTTCAGCTGTGTCTATAATGTCTTATTTATTTTTAATTTAAACAAAATATGACAAAGCAATAAGATTGAGAAAGCAAGTGTTTATTAGGATATTTGTATCCCTTCCTATACATTTAAAATCTTTCTTTCTTGTTTTTTAAAGTAGCTATATTTGTTTCCCACATAGCCATAATAAAGTACTGCAGATTAGGTGACTTAAACAGCAGAAATTTATTTTCCCGTAATTCTGGAGAGTAGCGATTTGAGATCACTGTGTTGGCAGGATTGGTTTCTTCTAAGGCCTTTCTCTGTGGCTTGCAGATGTCCTCCTTTTCCCTGTGTCTTCACAGGGTTTTCCTTTTGTGTGTTTCTGTGGCCTAATCCCTTTTTATAAGGGGACATGAGTCCTGTTGGATTTGGGCTCACCCTAATGACCTCATTTTTAACTTAATCACTGCTTTAAAGGCCCTAACTCCAAATACCTTCTGAGGTAATGGGGGCTAGGACTTCAGCATGTGAATTTTGAGGGGAGGGACACAATTGGTCCATAACAGTAGTGAAGTTAAATAATTTAGTTAGGATCTCATAGCTGCTATGATGGATAAATGGGATTCAGACCCAGATGTGATTCAGTCCAAATGTTATTTTCAGAATGCTACACTGCAGCCCTTAAACTACTAGAAATGTACACCAAAACTAGTTAGGTCTTTGTTTCTCCAAAGATCAATGGATTTAGAGGGAAAAAAATTTGACTTAAGAATAAAACCAAGAAAATATAGAAACTGAAAACACTAAACTCTTACCACATTGCTTATTAAATTGAATATAGTTGGCATTTGAATTTAGGAAGATAAAGAACAGTACATGTCAAGTAGAAAATAAGTGGAAGAAAAATGTGTCACAGAAAGACTAAAAGCCCTAGGGAGTTATTGAAAGGGGGTGCTAGAAGAATAACACTGGATCCTTTGTTAGATACACATAGCAGGAAGTCCTATTATAAAATATACACTGTACAGTTACCATATGAATTCAATTAATATGAAATGGTAGTTTTGTTAAAACTGAATACATGTATATATCACAAAGTTGCAGGTAAATATGAGTTCAAGATATAGAACTGTAGAATAAGGCTTTGTATATGGTCAGTAACTTATCCAATAAAATTATAGAGCTTGGTTCTTTGAAAAAGAAAAAAACTCTTAAGACCTATGAAAGTTTGAATTTAATATTGAAATGTAGGTAGTCTGTTAAACAAGTTTTTTTTTTTTTAAAGATTTTTTTTTTTATTTATTTGACAGAGATAGAGACAGCCAGCGAGAGAGGGAACACAAGCAGGGGGAGTGGGAGAGGAAGAAGCAGGCTCATAGCAGAAGAGCCTGATGTGGGGCTCGATCCCAGAACGCCAGGATCACGCCCTGAGCCGAAGGCAGACGCTTAACTGCTGTGCCACCCAGGCGCCCCTGTTAAACAAGTTTTATTTCTTGTAGCCATTCAGAAGTCAATAACATAACTCACAAAATGTGAATTCACTACCAAATTTGGCCATGTAAAATTAAATTTAAAATGAATAATCATTACCTTGCTATGTTAAAATCTTATGCGAAGATATGTTTAAAGAATGAGAGTTTAAAAATGAAATTGAATGATTGCTTATATTAAACTTATAACTATTTATTACGAATTTGGGAGGTCTTGAGGATCTTTACAGTAGTTTTATTCTGAAATAAAGTCAGTAAGTTAGTTTAAGCACCATAGAGGTAATAGAATTTATGTGTGTGCTTTTTTTTTAAATTCCTTCTGGGTAGAATGTGCTGTTTGAATCTTATCTTCTTTCTTTCTTTCTTTCTTTTTTTGGTTGTATCTTACAGCTATATTTGGAGCTGTATAATGTAATGTACATCCTGTCTGTCTGAGAGAACATCTTTTTTTTTTTCCTTAATTGCATTTAAGCTATATCCTGTATCTTCTCTTTTTTTAAATAGGTAAAAATAAGTGACTAAAGAAGCATATCTGGGAGTCATCTAACATGTCGAGGAGGAGATTTGATTGCCGAAGTATTTCAGGCTTGCTAACTACAACTCCTCAAACTCCAATGAAAACGGAAAACTTTAATAATTTTTATACACTTACATCTAAAGAGCTGGGAAGGTAAGGAAATTTTATAATGTGTTTGCTGCTTAAATTCATATTTTGGATTTCTGGGTCTATAGTTCTATAAAATTCACTTGATCGTTTAAAAAAAATGATTAGAAAGAAAGTCATCATATCTGCTATTATTATAAGAGTTTAGTCTTAACTGACTTGGAAATCAAATCTGTGGAGAGTTCACGAGCTTATATGATATATCCCACCTAGATTCAGAGCCCTGATAGGAGGTCAGGGTTCTTATTTGAGGCTGTGCATGGCAACAGGGGGCTTAGCATAGCGGACTGCCAAGTCCAAATTGGGGCTCTCCCATTTCCAAACTTTGTGACCTCAATTAAATTTCTGTAACTCTTAGTACTGTAATTTCCTCATCTGAGAAGTGGGGATGAAGATAATTGTATCTACCTTCTATAGTTGTTATGAGAATTAAATTAGTTAATATTTGTGAAGTATTAAGTAGAATGCTATCAAATTTTGTTAAAAATTTTTAAATTCCTGGAATATTGTGCTGGGCTAAAAAAAATAAATCAGTCTCCTCCTCTTTTTTCCTAAATTAAACAAAAAGAATTAACTCATATTTGATAATTTAATTCTATATGATGAAGAATGCGTTGTGTTCTGTAAGTAAAACCCTGTACTTACACTAATACTGTTTTGGCCTAACCAGAGTGTTAAGGCCAAGGGGTGACCTGAGATTATGAGACCATTTAACACTACCATTTAAATATATATGAAAGTTGTAAAAAATACTAAGTTATTTGTTATAGGTTCAGCATCTTTGAACTTTAATGACCTTTAACAAAGAGTTGAAAGATGGTGATCCATTTCTATCTTCAGTTTGATTTTAGTTCTAGAGGCAGATGTTTGCTTATCTTAAAATGGTTTGCTAAGTCCATGTTTGTATTGATAGATATATAGTAAGATAGTATGATTGATTTTTATATTTGAAAATCTCAATGTGAAAATAAAAGTTAACTGAACCATGAAAAGTAATTCTATTCTTGGTGATCCGGTACATGAAGGGTAGCAACAAGTCCTAGACTTGTTAGATGGTGGATTCAGTCTTTCTTTTGCAAATAAGGATGATAATATTTACTTCATTAGACCAAGAACTAAATGTGAAAGCGTTTTTCATAATTTCTGGCATATTATTTAATTTTATGTGCAAAATATCTGGTGTTTTAATGGTGTATTGAAATATACAGTTTTTCAAACCTTCCAGAATGTTTCTAAGAAATTGTTTAATTCTAAATCTGTCATTATTTCTCTTTGCATTATAATAGGAAGAGTCAGTTTCTTTTAGTTGCTTATATCTCACATGGAATAGTTATAGAATCTTTGCACTGGAAGGATTTCGGTGATCAGTGGTCTTCTAATATAATTCTTTATGCAGCAGTCTTTCCTATACTTTTCCTGACAAGCTGTTTATCCAGCTTCAATTTGAATGCTAGAGTGATGGGGAACTCATTACCTCAGAATGTGTATGTTCCATTTTGTGGGTGCCTCTTAGGCACAGAAGGTTCTCTTTTCTGCTTTGCTAACATCTACCCAATAGACGTAGTTCTTCTTTTGTAGTTGCATGTAATGTCCATGTGAAAATCCTTCAGAGGTTTGAATATGGTTAAACACTGCCAGTTTCCTTAAATGGTCATCTTATGACCTAATTTTCAGACAGCCATCTTTGATCTAGTTACCTTCTTCTGGACCACTTTGTATTTTTCATGGTCAGTCTTAAAATAAGAAGGCCTAGAGTAGACACAGTATTGTCAGTACCCTAACATCTAGACTACCGTAGAGCTTTATTGAGGTATCTTAAGATTCTCTTTGGAGTTTTCTTGCCTTTTTTTTTTTTTTAAACAGCTATGTCGAATATATGCCGTATATAGTATTTTGGTAAAAAACAGATTAAACTGGAAGCCAGTTGACCTGTCTTTACTCTGGATCTAAAATTGTGTGATATACTTAGTTGTGTGATTTCCTTTTCGTTAAGATGAGAGGGTGGACTAGATGTCTCCGAATTTTCTTCTATTGCAAAAATGTTTAGAAACTGCTTTGAACAGGTAATTGAATATGAAAAGCCTTGAACAGTATACACAATAAAGGGTATTCTTTTCCATATTTCTGAGTTACTATTTTGATGGGTTAATGTACATATATTTATTAAATTAGGATATCACGTGGCTTGAAAGTCTATAAAATATTTTTTCTTCCCGTTTGGAGGTTTGGAGAACTTAAACTTTGTGGAGGACAATATTAATAATTCTAAATGGTTTTATAAGTGAGGTACTATCATAAATAAAAAGCATAAACTTGAATCAGGTATATTTTTTAACATTTTAGAGCAAAAACTTATGATAGAATCTGATTAAAACAATTCAGTTTGCTAATATTCCATCTTCTAATATCTTTAGGAAAGAGACCTAACATTATTCTTTAAGTTGATAAGGGCTAATGAGTCACGTGGTAAATACTGATATTTCTAATTAGTAAACCTTGTTCAATTGGAAATCATGATCTTTCACGACCAATAACTTCAAGTTCTTCCAATATTGTTACCAATTTTAATATCCAATAATAATGCAAAATGGCAATTAGGACCATAATATTGTTTCTCTTGAGGCTTTACATCTTCAAGTATGTAAACAAAATTCTAGCATGTGGTGAACTGCAAAGTTCTTTGTAAATCAAGTTGATCTTTCTAAATCACCTTTTTTTAAAAATTAATGTTAAGTGTTAGTGTTTAAGAATTTATTTTTGGGGCGCCTGGGTGGCTCAGTCGTTAAGCGTCTGCCTTTGGCTCAGGGTGTGATCCCAGAGTCCTGGAATCAAGCCCCACGTCAGGCTCCTCTGCTGGGAGCCTGCTTCTTCCTCTCCCACTCCCCCTGCTTGTGTTCCCTCTCTCGCTGGCTGTCTCTCTATCAAATAAATTTTTAAAAATCTTTAAAAAAAAAAAAGAATTTATTTTCCTTCAGCAAACTAAAAGAAAATATATCAAAGTTAACAGTTCATTTTAGGCTATTCTCAAAAAACTTAGCATTGTTCCTGTTTTTTAACATGTTGGGTGTTTTTTCCACCCCTCCCCCAACCGAGGCAAGGTTCCTTAGGACTTCTTGTGGTTAGAAGGGTGAGGCAGATGCGGAAATAAATGTCAGCTTCCTTTGTAGCTTACCCTCCCCCCACCTTTCACATTTTATTGTCTATTCTAGAATGCAGAAGGGTAACTACTAGACCTTTCACTGCTAGGAAATCTAGTCAGCTTTGACTTTTTAGGGTATGAATTAAGTATTATTGTTAAGGGTTTTTAATTTTCTTAAATGTTTCTGTTAAATTTGACATAGGAACATAATGTATAAAAGATTATTTTTTATACTTCTAAACCACAATTAACATTTTAGAATGGGAAACTAATACTTTTTTCTTCCTAAGCCATCTGATAATTATGGTAATTAACAGTATATAAATGAATATATACGTAAAATGTTTTTTAAAAAAGCTTTAAAAATATAAATGCTTTAAGCACAGGATGCAAAATAACACAGTGTATGGTATTGTAGTAGGTGCATAACTCTTGCATTCATTCAACAGGTATTTCAGTTCCTGTTATGTGTTAGCAAAGTGTAGATTTTATAATAACTGTAGTAATTAGAACAGACAGGGTCTCTGCCTTCATGGGGCTTTTATTAAGTCATAAACACTGACAGATAAATAATGACCGATATCATTTGGTCCCCTTTGTACTGGATTAATGAGTTGTGTACTTGTTTAAGAAAGCCTCGTAAGAATACATAAAAAGAATTTAGATAAAGTGCTGCTAGTCAATTTTGCTCCTCATTCCTGAGAAAATTCTGGCTTGCAGATATAATTGGAAAATTACAGCAGAATTTAATTTTCACAATTGGTAGTATAAACTGTTTTTTTTCAGATGTACAATTTTCTTGGCTAACTAGTTTCTGTTTACTGAGTTTTACAAGGTGAATCTTCATAAAACTCAAAATTTCCTTTCTGTTTTAGACACATTTTCACTTCTAAATCTAAGTGAGAATTGGCAGAAGCGAGTTGTACTTCTTTAAAAAACTGTCTTAAAGGGAGGAATTGTTTTGTAGTGGTTAGAAGAGAACGCTAGCAGTTCACATTCCATAGTTTAATTCTTGGCACTCCAATTCCATATATGACCTTTCAGGAGTCATTTAATCTTAGTCTGATTCAATTTATCCAGTATAAACTCTATAAACATGGGTGGATTGATGACCTTTTTGTGTTCTCATTGAAATGCATTGATCAGCATTGCTTTTGCATACAGTGAGAAAGTACCTTATAGTTTAAATTAGACGTTCCAGAGCTTAAAGGAAAGCGTCTAAGAATCGGGTTTGTGCATGCAGATTTATTGAGTTGGTGTAGAAGAGCCAAATTATAGCTTGGCCATACATTTTCAGCTTGGTTTCCAGTGCTTTTCACTGGCGCCAATATTGAAGAAATTTGGAAAATAAAGAGTAGGAATCTTTGTCATCCCAACCCTTGAGAAAAGCAAGTAAAATACAATCAAGCAATACATTTTGTCCCCCATCCCCACTCCAAACACCAGGTTTTGTTAGAAGTCAAACTGGGGAAAGAAGAGTTGTGGAACAAAAGTTCTTCTCCAAAGACCCTTTATTTATACCTCATTTGTTAGTATCTAGAAGGTAATTTGAGCCTTAGGATACAGGTTCTTAATTTTCGATCCCTTGGACTCAGGTTTAGAAGGTTTATAGATGGGCTTTGAAATCTGAAAACCCTCTGGAATTGTATGTAAAGCTTTCTATCTAAGGGCATGTGTACATTTTTCTGGGTAGGCAGTCAGTAGTCTTTATGAGTTTCTTAAAATAGTCTTACTCAAAATAGCTCTAGGTCTTCCGGGAAACTAGATTTTGGGCAAATATAGGCTTAGAATACACATTTGCCAGTGTCTTTTTAAATTTTGGCTGAGATGCTAAGCACTTCTATTGGAAAGAGCTAAACACATACTTATTCCTAAAATGATAAACATGACCTTAATGGGTAGCTGTTGATAACTGTTAATTTTCGTAGTTGATCGTGAAGTATCTCTGGATCCTCACTAGGACACATATATACCTTTGTACCTGTTACAGGCTTCAATATTCAGAGATTGTTACAGGTAATCTTGTTACATGCAATATTAAGAGATTTACTGGTAAAACAACTGCTAAATTTATGATAGAAAACATTAAAGATTGTTAAAAGTGGTGTTGAAAGGCAAAGTGATTACACTATTAAATTAAATGTCAAATACTCATTTTTGCATTCATTTTAATTTTTTGTTTTTGAAGGAAGCTATTTTGATTAGAGAGTGTGGTACTCTATTAAGGGTACAGTCTTTGGAAATAGACCAAGATACGTATATTCTCTGGGGTCTGCAAAATGGAATATCACTTACTATATAGGATTGTTATGATATTTAAACACGAAAATTTATATCAAGAGTATAGCATGGAGTTGGTATGCAGATGAGATCTCCCCCTACAATGATAATGTATTAATAGTGATGAACAAATATAATTCTGTCTTATCCTGTTATTATATTTGCCATTTTCATTTTTATGTGATAGTGCTATAAATTTGATAAAAGTTCATGTAGTATTTGATTCAGTTAAGAGAACATAGATAAATTCCTAATGGCATAGTTTCTTGAAAGGATTAACTCTTAAGTTGGAGTTATAACTGTGTCTGTATTATACTAATATTTTTCATTATGCAAACATTAAAACTGATTGTCCTCATTTCTCCCCCAGAGGAAAATTTGCTGTGGTGAGACAATGTATATCAAAATCTACTGGCCAAGAATATGCTGCAAAATTTCTAAAAAAGAGAAGAAGAGGGCAGGATTGTCGAGCAGAGATTCTACATGAAATTGCCATACTTGAGTTGGCAAAGTCTTGTCCTCACGTAATTAATCTTCATGAAGTCTATGAAAATGCTAGTGAAATCATTTTGATACTGGAATAGTAAGTATACATTTAATAAATTTAAATAAATTTATTGTACTTATTTTAATTGGTGAAATAAGGTGACTTGAAATGTCAAGAACAGGAGTGATAAAAGTATGTCAAGAACTTGTAAAGATTTCTGTTGATAAAATATTAGAAAGACATATATTTGAATATTTTCATACATACACAAAAACTAATTAAACAGCACACACAAAAAAACCGAATGACAACACAACATTTGGGGGATGTGGCAAAATAAGTAAACTTTCATTGCTTTATAGCACAGAAAGTTGATGAGTTTTTGTGCAAAACTTTCTGATGGATAAATAGAATTGAAATTTACATATTTTGTCCATCTCTTTGAAAAACACATCCAAGGAAATGACTCATGGAGAGTAGAAGGGTGAATTTGCATGAAGGTGAAGTTATGCCTACCACATTGTTTGTTGAAGAAACACATTTATTAATATTGTGTAATATGTGAAAAACTGTTAGGAATTATAGCAATAAGAAATAAAACATATCTCTTCCCACAAGTCAGTGAAAAGCTAAAAACACCCAAATATTCAACATTTCATCAGGTTAACCATGGGGAAGGGGTAGAGCATGGTTAAATCAACTGGCTTGTTAATCAGTATATTCACATGTGACTCTAAATAGTACTTTTATTAAGTGACAGTCTGACACATTCTTTGTATGTAAAATGTGTTTGAACATCTGCAACAGTTGGAAGAGATTAGCTAAATTTATGTTTAATAGGCTTTAGGCTCTGATAGTTTTTTATAAAAGAAATCTATTTCATAATAAACTAAAGAAATTAAGTATTCATTTTAGAAAAAAATGCATTATAAATATAAGAATCCTTTTTAGCGGTTAACCTGCATCATCATTTTTCAGAATTTAGAAGTATATTAACCATTAATATTAGTATTCAGTTATTTTAAGGATGAAGAAGTTTATTTATATATTTGTAAAAAATCAATATATTTTTGTACCAGGAAATTTGATTGCTTAGAATCAACTTGTAAATAGGAAAATGCTTATTTTGCAAAATGTTAAACTGATGACTAGTTCATTTAAGAATGAATACTATGTACATTTCCCAGAACACCAGTATACAAATTAAGGTATATTATAGCACCTTCAAAATAAATTAGAAATGTAGAAATACCCACAGTACTACCAATATGATTTCATTTTTCATACATTTTGTGATTAGTCAGATTCTTCCCCTAACCTTTAAAAAATTAACTACTTGTATGACACTGCATGTTTGAAGTATATGAAAATTAGCTAACATTTTTCAAACACTGTAATGGAATACTAGTTTTGGCGAGTGAAAAAATAGGAGCGTTGACTACTTTCATAAAATTTTCTTTGGGGGGTTTATCTAAATAGCAACGACAAGATAACATCAAAAAATTTTGGCACATTTTATGGTTGGACCTTGTTCGTACTCCAAAAATTGATTCAGGTACCCTACCCAGTAAACTGAATTCTGTAAGGGCAGAACTGTACCTCATGGCTGAAGTGTAGCAAGCACTCAGTAAATGTGTTAGATGGATTTAAAATAATTTCTTACTAGAGCAACTAAGACCTACTAAAATTTATTACTAGAACTTTGGTTTAATCGCTGTTCCTATCATTTTCGGGGTGGCATTGTCACATCAGATAATCTCAAAGGTAAAAATTTGGTCAGACAGGCTTAGTTGTTTTAATAAGGTGGCATAATTTTTTTATATGGTGAAAATAAAACAATGGGATCTTTTATTCTAATAACAATTACCAATCTGATCCCCTTCTCAAACCATCCTACATACTTTTCTTCCTTGACTTTTTTATTGCAAAATTTCAAATCTACAGAGAAGTTGAAAGAGCAGTACAATTAACACTCATACTCTTTAGTTTGATTTACCAATTGGTTGACATTTTACCACATTTACTGAATCATTTGAAAGATGGTATATAACACATAGGTTTGCATAACAGTGTAATTATACTAAAGTACTATTATCACACACACACAGTGTATATACAAATACATAAGCAGATGCATGCAAACACTCCAAGTTTTTTAATTTGTTGTTTGATGTCCCATCGGGGCAAATTCTTCTAACAGAGAAAGAAGGGATATACCTGAATATACCTTCCAAGGCAATGATAATGATACAGGTGTCTTTTCTGACTATAGAGGTGTCTTTTTCTTCTCAGTAGTCACTGCTCTTGGGTGGCTTGTTTTAACAAAGCATCTGCTTGTCTACTACTCACTGCTTCCTTTTATGCTCCCAGTTTCTGCTAACTTCTGCAGTCTGCTTCTTGTGTTATCTCTTCTTTCCCTCCTCTTAGCTCCTCCTAATTTTCTGTTTCTCATAGCTCTACCTACATCCCTCTTTTATGGGAAAAATGGCAGTCCTACAAAATACACTGGTCAGCTTGCCAAACTGAAAAGAAGAAGCAATCTGGTTGGCTGGCAAGCATATTTGTTTGATTTTGTTATTGAAACAAAACACCTTTAGGATACTTTTCCTGTTTACAAAAGTAATAGCTATGTATTGTGTTAAATAAATTTACCTTTTAAATTGTGTTAAATAAAATTACTTTTATGGTATATTCTTATATTTTAAAATTACTCTTATTTTTTAGTGTGTGCCTGTGTACCTTTAGAAACAAAATTGTTAGTTTGGGAATATTCATTGTAACACTCTTTTTTCATTTAAGAATATATTGTGTGTATTTTTATATGTATACTGTGTTTCTAAAAATGAATTTTAATTTAGCAAAGACTTTTTAAATTGCCTTTAAAAATCAGAGTTCAGTAAGAAGCCCCCCAATTCAGAAAGGTTACGTGTTTGCAGGCTTGGAATTAAAATTTGTTTACTTATTATAAGAATACTTATATTTACTGAATGTGTTACCATGTGTCAGGCACTGTCATAGATATTTATAGATCTGCTTTGATCTCTAAAACATCTGTTGTGTCCAATAGTTTACATGGCTTATCTAATTTAATTCTTATAGCAATCCAATGAAGCAGGAGCTATCGTTATTCATCATGTATCATTGTGTTACAGTAAAGGAAACAGAGGCAATATTTTGTCCCAATTTATGCAGGTAGTTAGCAGCAGAGCCAGAATGGAACCCAGGCAGTCTTGAATTTCAGTAGGTACCCTAAGCAACCTACTGTCTTATCTCATATGTCCTAGCCACCAGGGAGTGCTTTACATTCTTTTTCTTAGTTTGTTTTCTTGTATTTTTTGAATTTTTGAATTAGTGGAGGGTTCTGGCTATTGGATTAATGTTAGTGAATGTGTGCTACATGGACTCAATTTTGTATTGGCAGAGAGGAGAAGACCCCATGTACAAGCAGCTCAAATTAATCACTGGGTTCTTAAAGATCATCATTCCTCCATGTTCTAATCCTTCTAATCCATCATTCTCCCCCGTCTCACTCTTACACCTTGGGTTTTCATATCTTAATAGTGGATGTAAATCCTATATTTTATACAGTTTTCTTATAATTTAAATTATTTGGTCTGGTTTCTTATCAAATAATTCTTATTGAACAAAGAACTCATTCTAAGAATCTAAAGCATCATCTCTTTATTTTCTTATTTGCTTATGATTGCATTAGTAATATTATCTGCAGTATCTTTGCAGGAATATTTAGGCCACTTTCTGTTTTAAGAGGATTTGTTTCATTAAAACTAAATAATGTGACCGGAAAGGGAAGGTAGTGAGGGTGTCACTGGCAGCCTGGCCTGGGGAGTCCCTCTTACCTCAGGAGACTTTGAGCAGGACTGTGACAAACATCTGACCTGCAGACCGAGGGACCACCAAGGGTAGTCTATATATAACTATTCATAAAGATTAATTTATTTTTTTGTAGGTGAACACGAATTTCTAATATTGTCTTCCTATACCTTATTTTTGAGTTTAGTTCTATAACTATAAATTTTATAGCAAACTAACTTTTTAATACTCAGATTGTCCTTACCATGATATCTTGAGACAGGTGTGTTGTTTTTTATGAATTTTCTTGGAGTTTCAGGCGTTGGGGGAAGTTGAAGTGTAATTATAATTGGAGTTATTACAAGTACTCCTTACCAGCTGTCCCACACAGTTATCTCTGGAATATAATAAAGTGCAAAGCAGCAAATCTCTGCAGTCTCTAACTGGCACAGATTGGTAGAGATGGCTTAGTTACAAGTTACATCTGCAATGGGAAGGGTCAGTCCTGTGTATTTCAGTGTAGGACTTCAATTGACCACCATTATTTTTTCTTCTTATAGGTCCTAATGCACATGACATGCTTCTTCCTCTTGACAGTCAATGAGACTTCGAGTTTCAGTTTCAGCTTCTCTGAAGAATGACTGCCTCTTCCATCATTCATTCATTCATTCATTCATTCATTCAACAAACACTTTTACTGAACACCTTCTACATGCCAGACACTGTCCTATTTTACCACATAGAATATGCTTTGCTTGAGATATTCTTAAACATACCTTATACATTTGTTGAATAACCACCTAGATTTTTTTGCATTTTTTAAATTTAGTCCTCAAAAAAAAAAATCTATTGAATTCAGTGATTTCGATTCAGTTTTACAGATGGGGAAAGGCAAATAAGTGACTGATCCTAAGTTATATTGCTGGTAAATAGCAGATTTGGGATATATATTTATATTGTTTTATTCCAGACATAGGGACTTTTTTTCTATGCCTTTGTCAACATTCTTTAGATTTTCAATTCTTTTAAAAAAATAATAAAAGATTTGCAAAGTTGCAATACAGGGTATTGGTTAAGAATGCAGATTTTCACCCATATCATACAGCTTCAGATTCTGGTTCCCCATTTACCATGTGACCTTGTACAAGTAGCTAAACCTCTTTGTACTTGTTTCTTCATTAGTAAAATGGAAATAACTACCTACCCCACATGGTTGTCATGAGAATCAAAAATGATGATATTTATATCTATATATAAGTGAATAAAATGAAGAGCAGAGCTGAGTTCAGAGTGTTAGCTATTAATTTTTTGTGTCATTAAAGCAGATTATAATGTTATTAAATTATAAAGCAATTCAGTTTTATTTATTAATTATACAAGTATTGGTACTCAAAATTTGAAATATTCTTGTCATTTACTTTCTTCCTTAAAGATCTCTCCCACCCTCCCTGCCCCCAATATCTTAAGTGTTTGTGTCTATATAAAGAGACTAAAGTTTAGATACTAGCTTTGTCTTTTACTTAACAGTTGTACTGTTTTTAAAAGTTGCACTTTTAGGTCAATGATTTTTCAAGTTTCTATTATTTAACTTTCATTTCAGTGCTGCAGGTGGAGAAATTTTCAACTTGTGTTTACCTGAGCTGGCTGAAATGGTTTCTGAAAATGACATTATCAGACTCATTAAACAAATACTTGAAGGAGTTTGTTATCTACATCAGAATAACATTGTACACCTTGATTTGAAGGTAATGTAACATATGATTTTAATTAATACAACATCTTTGTTCCTTCTGCTCTTGGGATGCATAATTGCAAGCTGGTATTGGTAGTAAGCAACAGTCCGATCGTGCCCCTCTGTACAGCAGTGGTGCACTCCTTGTTTACTCGTGTGCTACATGGACTGAATTTTATATTGGCAGAGAGGAGACTGCATGTGTGAGCAGCTCAAATTGATCACTGGGTTCTTAAAAACCATCATTCCTCCATGTTCTAATCCTTCTCACTCTTATACCCTGGATTTTACCACTTCTCACTCTTTACCCTGTTCTAATCTACATCTCACTCTTATACCCTGGATTTTCTCATCTTGTAATGTGGTCCTACCTCTAAATACTCTAGTCTGATCTCTATCTCTGAAGCTAACCTCCAATTAGTCCTCATTTAGTTGCTCCCATTATATTCATTCATCTTTACCTTGAAACTTTTAGTCTTTTGGCTCTTCTTTTTTTTGCCCCCCCCACCATTCAGGCCGCTTATTCCTCAAGCCCTGAACTACCACTTCAACCTCTTATGTTATTATCCTTTCTGCGTATCCTTCCCCCACAGCCATCCAAAATTTCAGTCAGTCTGTCTCTTATTTTTTTGAACATTGAACTCTTCTCTTTGTATACAACTCTCCCTGTTGCATGATCCTTTGTCCTTTACTATCACTTTCACAATAATGGTGATTTCCAGCTCTCTTGCCTATAGCCCAGGCTTCTCTCCTAAACTCCAAATTATTTTCTCCGACTGCAGATTAGACCATTGGGATATCTTGTAGAAACTTTAAAATGTACACGTCTCAAACTAGACTTACTTTTTCTCTTTATCTTACCCCATTTTCAAAAGAAAAAGAAAATCTGTTCATCTGTGTTGGGTCCCTCCATGGAAGAGGGGTAGTATTTACTATATCTAACAGCCCTGCCATGTCCCTTACCAATAAGATATTGGAAAAACAACAGTATCATAAAAATCAGGATAATCGTGCCCCCACAAACTTCCTGTTGGGTTTTTTTCCTGCTAAGGACAGACCAGTCGCGTGTATTACCTAAACACCACACAGCCTTTGTAGTCAGGGATGGCAAACAGCTTGCTTTATATATCCTAAAGCCTGTGATTGATAACAATAGATCCAGTTACCCTTGTCTCTTCTCCTTTAATGTCTCTCTGATTTAATAATAAAGAAGCATGGGGTTCTCCCAAAGTTAGACTTATGATTCTTCTCACAGACTTTGAGAGCGGCACCTTGGCAGCTATATGGGTTATGACAGTGGCAGGGAATTTTGTAATAGATCTCAGGCCTTTGCTTTGTAAAGCAAAGTCACATAGTTCTAGGAAGCAATGACTGAAACCTTCCATACATCCATATCTCTTATCGTCTGAGCTAAAAACCTGGCAACAATCAAACCCAGAACCATCATACTATACTGGACCATTTTCTGTTTCTGGAAATGTATACGTTTTTTTATTATTCCTTCCTTTCTTCTTTCATGCTGTTCCTTAAAGTGGGTTTCTAACTGACATACTCTTATTTATCCTATAAGGTTCAGCTTAAATATTATCTCTACAGTAAAAGCTTCTTAGACTTTATAATATGCAGAATTAAGTAGTCTTGTCTTTATTACTGAGTATATCTCATAGTCAGTTAATCAATCCAAATATTCATCTAATTTCTTTTTTGTCCAAACTAAGAATCCTCTGAGTATATTTTTAATTTTATTTACCGTTGAGTGTAAAGCTTTTCCTAAACAAGTAGTTCAGTAGATGTTTGGTGAATGACTCAGTGAAATGTGTAATAGCTAAACAATTTACTCCAATCTGAGAATATTATTCTTTTATTGTTGTATATTACTTATCATTTTTATTATGCTTTATTTAGCCACAGAATATATTATTGAGCAGCATATACCCTCTTGGAGATATAAAAATTGTAGATTTTGGAATGTCTCGAAAAATAGGGAATGCATGTGAACTTCGGGAAATCATGGGAACACCAGAATACTTAGGTAAGAATTTCTTTTTCTTTTCTACACCATTTTGAAATGTATCAACTAAATGATACCTCTATGAAACTGTATTTTAGAGCATGTAATTCCAGGATATGTTTAGTTCAGGTATTTTAATGCATTGAAATTTGGTTATGACACATTTAAATGAACTTTAGTGTACATAGGATTATTGAGACTTTCACAACAATTCATAGGACATAGGACATTATAAGTTTAAAAGTTAATGTTTAAAGCTCATCTAGGAAGCATAATTTGCTCATTATGTTATTGTAAATACATATGATTCTCTTTACCCTGAAAAGAAAAAGTTAAATTAGTGTAATAAAATAACACAAACTAACTCTTAACATACAGTAATAAAACTAAAACTAAAATTTTTAAAAAGATTCTAGTGTCTAAAATTTTACTTCTTCATAATTGTTTTTCCTAAGATTGATCTTAGTGATTAAAAACAAACAAACCTACATAGCTACTGGTTATTCCAAGAATATTATTGGTATTTTTGAACCATCTGGTTATATAATTTGCTCAACGTTTGATATGTTTAAATGTCTAATCACAAGATAATTAATACTGTGCTAAATTTCTATTAATTTGATATTACTAGGTCTTTAAAATTAAAACCAGTTTTAATTTATTATAAAATAATGTTCATGTTTTTATTTTTTAATTTTTTTTAAAGATTTTATTTATTTATTTGACAGAGATAGAGACAGCCAGCGAGAGAGGGAACACAAGCAGGGGGAGTGGGAGAGGAAGAAGCAGGCTCATAGCGGAGGAGCCTGACGTGGGGCTCGATCCCATAACGCTGGGATCATGCCCTGAGCCAAGGGCAGATGCTTAACGACTGCGCCACCCAGGCGCCCGATGTTCATGTTTTTAAATTTGTCATACTAAACTTGAATTTTATTTTTGCTTTCAGCTCCAGAAATCCTGAACTATGATCCTATTACCACAGCAACAGATATGTGGTAAGATATTGCTAGTTACCTAAATCTTTTATTACATGTTGGGTAGTGTATGTTCTAGTGTTCTTTGATTCCAAATGTAAATAATAAGGCTTTCTATAAAAGATTTTTCTCAAGTATCATTACTATGCCACAAGAAGACATTTACCTGTCCATTCTTTTTAAGTGATACTTTGGCTGTGATCCAAAGATACAGAAGTAAATAGGAAAATCCCTTTCCGGGAGGAATAAAGAAACAAAGTAGTTGCAGTAATGTGCAACGTTTTCTGTAGTAAGGTAAAATACTTAATGAGCATGGAGGAAGCAGCAGACAAGCACCAGATGGAAGATATCTGATCTAGGTCTGGAAGAATTAGGAAGGTACTTGCTATGCAGAAAAATATGGTCAGGTTCTGCAAAAGTTTAGTTTTATGAGATGATATCTCTAGGGTATTGTAAGTTTTTGTGGCAAGCAAAATGATATTTTGAATATCAGATATCATAGAGAGTAAAACTGGAATTCCTACTGGAACTTTAGTTGGGACCACAGTGGGGGCTGACTTCACAGGCCAAGTGGAAGAGTTTAGACTTATTCCCTGTGTTCCATGTAACTGTAATCAGCTTGCCAAGGAAAAACCGTCCTTGGCTAAATAAGTGGGAAACATGTACTGTATGTATTGTCTTTTTTGGCTTCTGAGCACCAGACTTGTCATTAATATGTTTAAAGCTCTGAAAAGTTTTGCAATGAAAAAAAGTCTGCCTGCCCAACTTGTGCTTTGCCAAACTTGTTGACTCTATTTGCACTGAACTCCTGTTCATGTCTTACAGGTCATTACTGTGGCATTGACACCATTTAGGAAATGCTGCCCTTTGAGCAGCTTTGTGTACTCAGGAACAGGTGTCTGAGTGAAGGGCAGACTATAGATATCATGATATATCTTTAAGTCATTATATTTATAATTATGTAACACATGTGTATTCCTCTCATGTTCCTTTTCTGTGAGACAGACTTTGAAATAACATAGTTATTTTGGTTTTAATAATATAGGAAGTTTGAAAAGCAATTTAAGTTTATAGATTAACTGTATAAGTTTTGAGGACAAGAATATGTTGAGGATCAATTTTATATATAAATGTTTCAGATTAACATGTGTTTTAAGTTCTCCTCTTGTCCCTTATTTGTTTTTCAGGAATATTGGCATAATAGCATATATGTTGTTAACTCATACATCTCCATTTGTGGGAGAAGATAATCAAGAAACATACCTCAATATTTCTCAAGTTAATGTAGATTATTCAGAAGAAACTTTTTCATCAGTTTCACAGCTGGCCACAGATTTTATCCAGAGGCTTTTAGTAAAAAATCCAGAGTAAGTTATAACATTAAGTACTGTTACAAAATGAATACTATATGTCTACTGAGAAAGATACATTCTAAAACAGTATACAGTTATTAGAAGTATGCTCTCAAGTTTCAGATAAAATAGGAAGAAAGGTGGTGTAAGAGATCATTACATAACAAACCGGTGACTTCAAACAAAAAAAATATACCACAGGAAATTTTGGAGTAAAGAGAAAATTTGGGTTATTTCTCTCTCAGCCTGCTACTAAACCCTGAAATTCCCTAAAATAATTGGAAATAGGTTTACAATACACATGGCTGGCTATGATAGACTTTGTAGTGAATAATTTGTAGACAAGTAATTATAGTTATGTGGCAAATATAAATTACCGATTGTCAGATTCTTAAGGGTCAGATGCTCTTTGACCACCTGCAAAAAAAGGGACTTGAAATTATGGTTTAGGATTCTTACCTCACCCAATGGCAACTTCAGAGCAGGAAAAGAAAAAACTGACCTCCCTTTTCTTTACTCAGATCATCCCCATTTACTGTATAATGGCCTGGCTATGCTTTATGCAGAAGCTGTGGTATATAGTGCCTTGGGCTAGGATCCTGGTTTTGTTACTTGTGAGGTCTTTTATCTCTGACAATTACTTAATCTCCTGGAGGACTCAGTTTCTTATCTGTTCAAGGAAAAAGAACTCACAGGTTTGTTAATTATTTTAT
Source organism: Ailuropoda melanoleuca (assembly GCF_002007445.2). NCBI lineage: Eukaryota > Metazoa > Chordata > Mammalia > Carnivora > Ursidae > Ailuropoda > Ailuropoda melanoleuca. Next base: position 161,269,199 of record NC_048219.1, on the reverse strand, counting down.
TGCCTTAAGGCAAGTCCAAACGGGAGCGCCTGGGTGGCTCAGTCTTAAGCATCTGCCTTCTGCTCAGGTCGTGATCCTGGAGTCTGGGGATTGAGCCCCATATCAGGCTCCTCTGCTGGGAGCCTGCTTCTTCCTCTCCCACTCCCCCTGCTTGTGTTNGGCGCCTGGGTGGCTCAGTCTTAAGCATCTGCCTTCTGCTCAGGTCGTGATCCTGGAGTCTGCGGATTGAGCCCCGTATCAGGCTCCTCTGCTGGGAGCCTGCTTCTTCCTCTCCCACTCCCCCTGCTTGTGTTCCCTCTCTCGCTGGCTGTCTCTGTCAAATAAATAAATAAAATCTTTAAAAAAAAAAAAAAAAAGGCAAGTCCAAACAAATTCTCACTGCCCATATTTTGGACAGGAATTTAGTAGTAGTAGTAGTAGTAGTAAAAATACTGTTTGCTTCTAGTTATAAGCAGTTTTCATTTTCATTTTTACTTAACATTCTAAAATTTCTAAAATGAGCATTTTCTTATAATCAAAAAAATGAACATAATTTCTAAAATGAGCACATTAATTTTTTTGTAATCAGAAAACAATGAAATTAAAATTATCATAAAAAACAAAGTTAAGGGATGCCTGGGTGGCTCAGTTGGTAAAGCATCTGCCTTTGGCTCAGGTCATGATCCCAGGGTTCTTGGGTTGAGTCCCATTTTGGGCTCCTTGTTTGGCGGGGATCCTGCTTCTCCCTCTGTCTGGTTCTCCCTCTGCTGCTTCTCCCTCTGCCTGCCGCTCTCCCTGCTTGTGTGCTCTCTCTCTCTGACAAATAAATAAAATCTTAAAAAAAAAAATGAAGTTAAAGCCTAAGGAAGCATATGTTCTAATGAAAATGGTGGTTGTGTTAAGGTTGGAGTTCTGACTATAGATAGGTATTTTCCTAACTTTTGACATACTGTGGTATTTGACCATATAATTTTCAAAAGAGAAAACAAAAATGTAAAAATTCCAAATATTGGATAAACATCATTCAAGAGTAACCTTTATTTTCAAGATTTAACAGTATTGCTTTTAAGAACACAAAATAATAATAAAGACTATAAATTATATATGTTTTCTTTCAGAGTTTGTACACCCAAGAGATTTTATAATTTTACTAATTTTTATTTGTGAGGCTAACTTATATTTTCAAGCTTTTTGACTAGTCTCATCTGTAAGGCCCATGATAAAATGAATTTTCAGCACATGTCAATATTAAAGAAACTCTAGATACTCCAGTCTTTGTATTGTTACTCCCTTCTGTACTATGAGTATGTTATCTTCATAATAAATTTTAAAAAATAAGTCTATAGTATATCAAACTGCAGGCATTTCCAACTTGATTTTTAGTTCTCAATTTTCACTTGATGCTTTCTTTCAAAGGAAAAGACCAACAGCAGAAATCTGCCTGTCTCATTCTTGGCTACAGCAGTGGGACTTTGGAAATTTATTTCACCCTGAAGAAACTTCCAATTCCTCTCAAAGTCAAGATCATTCTTTAAGGTCCTCTGAAGACAAAACTTCTAAATCCTCCTGTAATGGAACCTGTAGTGATCGAGAAGACAAGGAGAATATTCCAGAGGATAGCAGCATGGTTTCCAAAAGATTTCGCTTTGATAACTCATTGCCCAATCCCCATGAACTTGTTTCAGATTTGCTGTGTTAGCACTTTTCTCTTTGACTTATTTGGACTGAATTTGGAATTTGAAATCTACTCCAATGTGAGATTGTAGTTTGTAGCTTCATTTATGGCATGTTTATATTGTAAATGCACTTTTGCATAGAAGAGTTTAAGGAAGTGTTTTGATGCTAAATTACTAGTAACCAGCATAATTTCATTTCCTGTTCTGAAATATTAACTCTGCAGAGAAGAAATATTCAAATATATGACAAAAAGTTGTGCATGTGAGTTTACATGTTAATGAAAGAACTCAAGTTCAAATAGGTTTATCAAAATGTTTTACAGATGAGGAAAGCAGTGATTTGGGTTATATTATGGTGGAAATAAACTGAACAAAATGAAAACATGAATTTAATAGGTTCTCTAAGGTAAGTCCTATACCATGCCTCTATTGACAAAATTTTGTTAAAATAGTAGTGTCAAGTTTAAGAAGAATATGTAGTATTTTATAGAAACTCAAGGGTATTTTACATTTGAAAATATTTGAATCATAAATATTTTGAAACTGCCTAAGGTTTCCAGGATATATGGTCTGGTATATGAGACAGGTCTTTTAACCAGAGCAAAGAGGGAGTTAGAAACCTGACTAGGAATACTCTATACAAGTTGGAGCAGAAAATAGAGCAGCATGGCATCATTTTTTAACTCAAATGTCTTTTGCCCTCTCTCAACATATTTCAGATTTAATAATATCTGAAAGATGGAGAATTAGATGGTACACAAGTATAGAGGATTTTCATCTTCCAGAAATTCCGGAATAGAAGGTACTTTGGAGTAGAAGATATTTAAGTATCTTCTGCTCCCAGAAATGTGCCCTATTTTGGGTGGGCAAACATATTATTAATTGAGTATAGAAAAAAATGCTGCCTGATTTTGGCAACTTACAGAATTTTAGATGTTTTCTGAGTCTTAGGGTATAAGCGAGTCATTCAGCGTTCTAAAAGTACATGTAAAAAAAATATCATAGCCCAGTAAGACTATTAACTCAGGGCCAGAGTCCATGACAGCAAGGTGGATGTGATCATAAAACCTGATGACATCATGCTCTTCTCAAGAGCTTATGTAGAATTCCAGTGAGTGATGAGGCTCAGCAGAAGGCAATCTGACAGGTGGCCTTTAATAGTCTTTTGCTGGGACCAATGCAAGTAAAAGTCTAAGGTCAGCAGAGTGGCCGGTGACTGTTGTGCTCAGTAGAGGGAAATTTACTCCTTTTTTGATTATCTTTGATGACTTTGCACCTGGTTACTATTCAAGATTCTGTTATATTATCACGTTAGGATAATTGTAACCTCATGACTATGTTGCTACATTAAAAGAAATTATATTTTGACAAAAAAATTCTTGAACTCCCCACCGCCTTGAATTAAATATTACTCTAAACTTTAACTTTCTGAAATTTGGTTAAGATTCCAAATAACTTAAAACTGTTTTTAATAGCTGTCAGTTCACTTTATTTGGCTAAATGGTGAATTCCTTTGAAATCTTCAGCATTTCTTAAAGGAAAAGTTATTTCTACTTGTGTGTGCATATGTGTATATGTACAGGCTATGTATTTATGTATAGATAGATAAAATATAGTCTTTAGACAACTTTCTCTTAGAGAGTCTTTGCTCTACTATATTGTGTTCAACTCAGGTGCCAAAGGAGCTCTCTTCTTATGGACATGTAAATATACATTTAAATTCTTTAAGAAGTAGTTTGTTGTTCAATAAACTAGCCATTGGAGAAGCTAAATTGGGCTTTTTTATATCTAAAACTAAGTTTTGTTCTAAATTGATTGTCCATTTATTTGCCTTCCATATTAAACTAATGCAGGTAGTAAAGCTTGGTAAGCCATTGGTGAAAGTGGATTTTTACAAAAGATCGTATTTTATTTTTAAATTTCTAGAGGAATTATGCCATAGTAAAAATTAAAAATAAAGAAGTGTTTGAATTTTAAATTATAAGCTCAGTCTTAAAAAATATTTTATACCAGCTTTCTTTTAATCTGAGGAATCTTAAAATAGTTCGTATGCTGTCCCTTAGTTAACAGAATACACAGAGTTGTAAATTTCCATACCTTTTTTCTATTTTTATCGTAAAAAAATAAGTAGTTGCACAAACAGTATAAAAATTCAATTTTTTCATTAAAGTGAATTTAAATATTTTCACTGTTTGAAATGTGAAAATTAAATCTGTATTTAGAGAGAACTTTTTAACAAATGACTCAATTCTTTTTCTCCCAAAATTGAAAACAAGTATCTGTCAAATTAGTTGATATATCTCATTAAAGTAGGAATGTTAACCTCTCTGAGGTGAACAGATATCCTAACACTTAAAGACATCTGAAAATTAATGTGAAATTGTGATGAGTTTATAAATTTTAATACCTTTGCTTTTGGATAGATAGGATTAAAAAATAAAGTATAGATGACAGTTACAATTGTCATTTTAATGTTTTAAAATGCGGTAAAATTATAGTGGCACTTTAAAGACAGTAAGCAGTATGTGTTCTGCAGTCTGTCGTGAGATAAGGCACCTGTGCCAGAATGTATATCAATACATTGCTTCCTTTAAAGAAAGTCTTGTTATAAAAAAAAGTTAGCTGATTAATGACATAATTAATTTTCATTCTGGCACAAGTTCTTTCTTTGTTTGGAATGGGTTACTAATAGCTCATGGACCATACTTTGAATAGCCTTGCTCTAAGCAACATTTATAAGTTGCTATTTTTTATAACTGTTTACATTTCTTCTGTTTATTTTTGAATTTCCATTTTTATATCTGTTTTGGAAACTTATCTTTATTCATTGTTGTGTAAACAATTGTATTTTAATTTCAAATTGTATTAAAATTAAGTTATCTGACTTCCAATTTGGAGAAATATTATCAATTCATAATTTTATAAGAGTTTAAAGAATTTTAAGTTCTAATTGTAAATTTCACACAAATCACAACTGCCCCCATCTTTCATTAAATAATCATGTTGCTTAAGCGTATTGACTGACATTATTACGAATACCCCAGTAAAAAACAAACAAATGAAAAAAAAACTAAAACAAAAAAAACAAAAAAAAACTGATATTAACTTAATGATCCTTTTGGTTAAAAATTAAAAAGCACTTTTTTACATCTATGATTGTCTTTTGCTTTAAAGTATTTCTAAGTTTGTTTTTCTTAAAAACAAACCTCCTTGCCTGAAGGTACTAGCCTTGACACATGTCATCTTTGAACTCCCTTTTCAGTACGTATCTGGTTATTAGAGCCTGTCTGTTAAAAATCCACATAAATTTGAAAACAAGTCTATTCCGTGGTAATGGTAGATAGTTTCAAAAAATGTCAGTGAATGGCAGTGTACTATATGTTTCATAAGGATGAATAAGGGATTTTTATTTACCCAGAAATGGGTGAATTGTTTGTTGGGGTTTTTTGTTTGTTTGTTTTTGTTTTTAGTTTAAATAAATTGAATTTTTAAAAAAGATGAATAAGGGATTCTTTAAGAAATTTATAATCTGATTATGGACTAATCAGTTCACATGACATACTGTAGTTATGTTCTGTAAAGTTCCCACAAACAGTGAATACTCAAACATCGCTAGAGGAAATATAAGGTTAAGTTCCTACAAGGTTCTGCTTATAACATTTTTGCCAACTAATCAAACTACAAACCTTGTTTTATGTAGTTTCTGTTTAAAGGGTTCTTATTTAATATATATTGTTGATTCATTAACATTGACTTCACACTAACAGCACCATAACTCATGCTTGAATGAAGCTTATAACACATCTTTTCTCCATAAGGCACATTACAGCCCAGTGCATAGAAACATAACTACGCAGCAATTCAAAATTATGATTTGGGGCCATTTTAAACACAGAAATCATTAACAAAAAGCACAAAAATGCAGAAAACATGACGCTAAATAGACCACAAAATGGACATTTGTCTTACAGTATGAGAGCTAAAACAAGACAGAGCATCACTTCGCTCAACCTAAGATGGGAATGTGTGTCCGGCATCTCAAATTTTTTACTGCTGTGATCATGTCTGCAAATGATTGTGAAAGCACTATGCATGTTAATTTTGGGGTTACAAATAAACTTTAGCAGGTGTGTAAGTTCACAAATATGGAATTAATGAATGAAGAGGGAGAAATATATACATTCTTTCATCCAGATCTAGATTCTTTAGATCATCTAGAAAGAGGTCTGCCAACCTTTTCTATAAAAGGCCAATTATTAAATACTGTAGGTTTTGCAGGCCAGTGTTTTGTCACGACTACTCAATTTTGCTTTTAGAGCATGAAAGCAGTCATAAACAATATGCAAACAAATGGGTGTGCCAATCAAACTTTATAACAACAGACAGTGAGCTACATTTAGTTTGTTGACCCCAATCTAGATTATCACATTAATTCTCTTAGCTCTAGCAATGATTAAAATGGGAGGAGAGCCAGAAAGACACAGGGAAGTGAGCCTCATCTGCATTCACTTTGTCTAACAAGCAGACATCCAAGAGGAAGAGGACTGAGTACTCATTGGTTATATGATTTTACTAGAATGGTGAGTTTGCAACTAGTTGAGAAAATAGAAAGTAGAGGCCACAGGTATATATCGGTCTTCCAAGAAATCTAGGGGGAAAGGAGGAGAATTACGTTTTGAAGAGTGTTTTTAAAAATGTTTTAAAACGGGGAAGACTTGAAAATGCTAATAGGCAAAGGAAAGAAGTCCACATTGAGTTAACAGTTGAAATGCATAAGAGCGCAAGATGATTAATGACAGAAAATCCCAGAGAAAGTAATGAGATCACAAGCCCAAAGGCAGGGGTCAACGTTGGCTAGAATAAAGAAAAGCAATGTCTCCCAACATAAAAAAATGAAGAAGAAAGTGGGTGACAACAGAGGTGTGAAGTGAGGGGACGATCTGTTTCTCCTGAGAATACTGCAGCTAGTGGTCTGCTGAAAGTAAAGGAAGTAGAGGTGGGTGTGGTGCGAAGAGCAAAAATTTGGCACAAGGTGAGGACAGAGGTGGTCAACAATGTGGGTCAAATGAGTGGAGTTCCTCACCTATCAGGAGAGACAGATATTAAATACCAAAGATCTTAATTTGTGATTAGTTTATTGTGTAGTGTGTGGCCAAATAATTCTTGTAATACTAATTTATCACTTCTGCCTATATCTTTTCTTTTATCAGGAGACTGTGCTTCTTTGCATCAGGGACGTATATAGTAAAGCACTCAAAAGAAAAACAAAAAACCCTATTCCATTGGGGCTTTTATTTATAAATACTTAAATATGTCGAGAAAAATAGGGTTTGAAAAGAGGGGATAGTCTCAGAAGGCAACAAGAAGAAAGATTTTAGGTCTGGGAGCAATACGAAACTTGCCCAGTTCCCTGTGCACATTGAGCATTGTGGGACCTTGTAGAGAATGGTCCAACAGCAGCAATGTGGCCTCTAGAGTAGAACGAAAAAGACTGTGTGGGGTAAACATTGTCTCTGGAATGAGCATGGCAGGGAGGGAGAAGATAGCATTGAGCCTGAGAAGAGGTTCTCATGTGGGTCTCAGAGTATATTCTTTTACTTTGGACGACATCCTCATGAATAGAACGTACTTACTAGAAAAACAACAGGTTTCATGAAATTGGTTCTAACAGCATCCCATGGTGGAAGCTGAAAGCATGCAACTTCAGTGCAAGTCTCTAAAAGCAATTCTACCATTGTTGAAGAAACTGTAGGTTGGCTAACCCACCAGCTATAGCCCGTTTCTTTCTCTGTTGCCTGCCTCCATCACAGAAGCTATCCAGCTCACTTGGAGCAAGGGATGAAGTGGAAGTCTGCTGGGTGGCTTCTGAAATGCTTTGATTTCTGGATGAAAACAAGAAATGCTGACAGCCTGAAACTCTCCACCATCTTGGATGAGAACTGTTTCCACCATTTTGTAATTACAAATGAAGGGACAAGGGACTCCTGGAGATCCTGGCCCTAACATTATTGTTCCACTGAAGCCACTGATGTAACTAGCGCTCACTTCCTTCTCAACTTTTCGGTGTGTGCTTTTTATAAATGTCTTATTTGGTTAAGCCATTCTCTTTTGGATTCTCTGTTATTTGCAGCTGAAAGCATTTTAATTGACACGGTGTGCGGCAGAGAAAGAAGGCACGTATACCCAACTGAGTTTTAGAAACACCATGTTCGACAGTGTTAAACATGCATTTTTACTGCAAGGTTCCTTGGAGGCTTTAATTTATGCTGGGAACCTCCAGGTGAGGAGCCTAGTGTGTAGTGTGCGCCATACTTACTTTGTTCATGCTAACATCTCTCTGGATGGTATCCATGGACACTTACACTGTACTAGATGCTTAATCAATGTAGTCCAAGTAGTTCTAAAGATCTGGCTTATCCCTGAATAGAACTCAAGTTACTTTGTAAGAACGAGCTCTTGTATTGGAGAAGGAACTGAGAAGGACAGACTCCCAATTTTTTATTTCAGTGAGACCATTTTCAGTATCCCCGTTTGTAGTGCTATAAGCTTCACACCCCTATTAACAATCACCTTTAGGTTCCGATACAACACTCTAATTTTCATGAGCTCTCAATATTTTGATGGTGTTTCCTTGATAGAAAGTGAATGGCATGGCTTTTTGCTGGGGACTCAGCTTGGCCATGCCCTGGCTTCCAGCACGAGCAGACTGCACTCTCACTGCTCCTCCATCTCTATCAGTTCGTTTGTATGTTTTCCACACCTAAAAGCAAAGGCCTTGTATGAGGTTTCTCCCCAGAAACAGAACCATTAAGATATACATGGATATGTAGACACATTTAAGAGGAGATTTATTACAGGAAATGGCTCCCATAACTATGGAGGCTGAGAAGTTTCATGATCTGTCAGTAAGCTGGAGAACAGGAAAGCTGGGGGTGTAAATCCTAGCCCAAATTTGAAGGCCAGAAAACCAGAACGGTTGTTGAGGGCAGGAGAAGATGGATATCCCAGCTCAAGAAAAGAGAGAGAAAATGTTCCTTTCCTGTGCCTTTTTTTCTATTAATTCAGGACCTCAACTAATTGGAAGATGCCCCCCTGCATTGGTAAGGGTGATCTTTACTCTATCAATTCAAATGCTAATCTCTTTCAGAAACACCATCCAGACACAACCAGAAATAATGTTTTACCAGCTCTCTGGGCTTCCCTTAGCCCTATCAAGGTGATACATGAAATTAGGCATCATGGGTCTTTCCCTATCTTCTGGCTTCTTATTTATCAAAGCTTTTTTATAAGAATAGAGAAGTTCTAACATTTTCCCTTATACATAGTTTTCCTCACTACACACACACACACACACACACACACAATGTATCTTCTTACATTGAAAAGTAGAAGTTTTACTTATAGGAAACAAATCTTCCAGTTTACTGAAATTAAGTCCTTTTCTATAAAATATATTACTATGGAAACTGTTACAGAATCTAACAGGCCGGGTGGGTGCAAGTGTGGTCAGAATCAAATGAATAATCTCTCACGTTTAGGTCCTATGCCAACCCTATACTGTGGTCAACCTTCAGAATAAGCAAGAAAAGGCATTATTTTATAATTAGTAGGAAGGATTCCACCCTCTGTGGCTCACCACTGGAATTTAAATTTAGTGATTGTAATACCCCTTTGAAAGGCCAACAGAAAGATATATGCTAATTATACCAATATTGCTAGCCAGATCATAAAATGCAACTGGGTCACCAGTTACAGACACAATTGTAAATGTGCAGGCTCTCTAGTTATACTGAAGAGTCAACAAGTGAATACAAAATGTATGTGGAGAAAATTACACGGTAGAATGATTGAACAAATAAAACATAACAGATTCTCCATGTCATGTAAGGCATATCAGAGCCCTTCCTTGCCCTAAAACTCAACATTCAGGAGTAAATCTATGAGGCTTCATGATCTTTCCTGGTTATAATTAAATTAACTCCTAGATAATCATATGAAGCCAAATTTTATACATGAAACATTGTGATTTATTTGTTTCTTCCTTTGAAAGAAGTTGTTAGCCCAATTTATTAAGAACGTGATTGGTTTTTTAATTGGAATTTGCACAAAAAGGCTTCTGAAATAAATGAATATTTAAGTAATCACAGACTAAAGACCATTGAAAACAAGTTAAAAAGGGAGAAAAGGAGCTGAGCCATTTATTTAAAGGCCTTTTTGGCCGTTTTAACCTATGTGAACATCAATTACTTCTTTCTTTTACAAAACAGCAGTAATCAACTGTTTGCCTCTTTGATTAGTTCTGGTCTGAATTCATTTAATACTAATGATTAAGCATGGGATACTGCAAATAAACCTGTCTCTTTTCTTCCCAGAAATAGAATAATTACAATGGCCAATGCCTGGGGCCTTTTATATTACTAAATTTGTAAAAGACTTAATTACTTTGGCTCTGCTCCAGTGTCCCAAATAACACACAAATAGTCCCACAACATTGTATCTAAGTATCAATTTTGGAAGGTCTTTACAGTATGTGTTTATAAAATGGGTGTTTGTGGGTCTGTATAAAAAATACCACCTGCCGGTACGTCTGTATTCAGAAATACAGAGAATATAAAATAAATAAAATATAGAGGAAGAATAAAGTTTGCTAAGAGCCCACTATTTATTCATGCTGTTTCGTTTACTCCTCACAACCCTGAATATCATCATATTGTAGGTGAAGAAACTGAGTCTCAGAGAGGCTAAGCAGCTTTTCAAAGTTAACTAATTACCACACTCGGGGATTTGAGCTCGATCCCACCTGGCTTCAAATGCCACCTGTGTCTTTTCGATCACACCAGATTTAAATTAAATTTTTCAGGATTAAATAAAAAAAAAACTAGGAGAAAGTGATCGGAATCTGTATCAGTGGAAAACATACTTGGGTCAAAATTTTAGTTTATACGTTTGATTAAAAATTTAAAATGTATCATAAAGGCAAAGTAATATTTGAAGCATTACAGAATGTAGTATTTGTTAAATAGAAAAGAGGAAGATGAATAATTCGCTGGTGTTTCTGAGTTAGCCATCTGTTCTATACAGACAGGTATTGTACACCTGGCCTGTATCTACACATCCTTTGCTCCGTGTGGAGCGGATATTGGTATAGAATGAGTCTTCCGTATTTCTTTATCTCCCATGTCCGAGAAACCTCTTGCAAAGATAGCCTTCAGGTGAAAACCTTTTCCGGGCGGAACTGGCTCTGAGGCAGGAAATGCCTGGCTCATTCAAGGACCTGGAAGGTCTCCAGACAGGGGAGGTAAGAGACTGGAAAGGTGAGCAGGGACTATGTTAACCAGTTTGACTTACTTTAAGGTCACAGGGTGCCGTTAAAGAGTTTTCAAGTTAGAGTTGCACATAATCATATTTTGTGTGTTAGAAGGTTTGCTGTTTGGACAGCGTGTGGTGGATGTATTGAAAGGAGGTCAGTCTGAAGGCAGAGACCCACTTAGGAGGATTATTACGGTTGTCCCAGCTCGAGATGGAGGGGGCTTAGGAAGCCGAGAGAAACTGACAGATTCAAGTGAGACTTGAGAGTTAGGACTGATAGGGTTCCCTGATTACATGGATGTATAGGATGAGCGAGCATATAAGGGACGGTTCTCAAGTTTTTCTTTTGAGCAGTCATTCCACGGTTGGCTGTTTAGTAAAACAAGGGAAACCTGGAGGAGGAAGCAGGTCTGAGGGGAAGATGAGCTCAGTTTTGGATGTGTTGACTACGATGACGGTTTTTTGGTTACAGAGATTCAGAACTGTAAGGTGTGGTCAGCGACGGAGATACAAATCGAGGTACTGTCATTGCATAGCTGACTGAACGAGGTTCCTAGCTTGGAGTAGGCCGGTGAAATTAAGCCAGGCCCTGCGATGCCTTCCACAATTCAGGTCTCCCTCTTTCAGTCCTATTAACCTGCTTTGAAGCCATGTCTTTAGTAGGACATAGTTTGGGAGAAGGAGAGAGGTGAGAGGAGATGGAGAGAAGTGATTGGAGGAAGGATGGACGAAATTCAAATGTCCTTTTAATAAAATATCCACCATTCCTATCAACAGAGAGGAACAATTACTTAGTGCTTAGGGCACTTAACAGGTTTCTGGGTATCGCTGTAGGATGGGGGGTAGGTAAAACCTGTTTCTACTTTTGTAAGCACCCCATTTCCTTCTTTTACCTATGCCCCCTTCCCTATTCCTTTAAGTCTCTATACCCGGGTTCTCTCCTTCTTATGAAAAATCTCTTCCCAGAAAGAATCTGAAATACATTCACCCAAAAGTGAAAATGACAACAAAGCTTTGAAAATTAAATAGGTGTCATTGTGAGCTGTCAAAAATGCTTATGGGGGCACCTGGGTGGCTCAGTCGGTTGAGTGATTCTTTTTTTTTAATTTAATTTTTTATTATGTTATGTTAGTCACCATACAGTACATCCTTAGTTTTTGATGTAGTGTTCCATGGTTCACTATTTGTGTATAACACCCAGTGCACCATGCAATACATGCAATACATGCTCTCCTTAATACCCATCACCTGCCTATTCCAGTCCCCTACCCCCCCCCTCCCCTCTGAAGCCCTCAGTTTGTTTCCCAGAGTCCATAGTCTCTCGTGGTTCATTCTGCCTTCTGTTAACTCCCCCTTCATTCTTCCCTTCCTTCTCCTACCTATCTCCCTGTTATTTCTTATGTTCCATAAATGAGTGAAACCATATGATAATTGTCTTTCTCTGCTTGACTTATTTCACTTAGCATAATCTCCTCCGGTTGAGTGATTCTTGATCTCAGCTCAGGTCTTGATCTCAGGGTCATCAGTTCAAGCCCCGTGTTGGACTCCATGCTGGGCATGGAGCCTACTTAAAAAAAAAAAAAAAAGGAAAAAATACTTGTGAAAAACAAATTCCAACTAAATCAAACTGGCCAGACTACATTTATGATTAGAAAAATTAGCAAAATAATTTCTCTATTTGTGAGATTTATATGGAGTTTTTTTCAAAATGTTTGCAATGTCTGAGATTCAAATGTAAATAAATCTTATTCCAGACCCTGGATAAAGAAGCTCACATTCGCTTTGAACTTACAGTAAAGGCTTGTGAATTAGATTAATTTCTCTAAAAAATATTTTGTTTAGTTTCACTCAGGAAGCCTAAACTCTGTTCTTAAAAAAGGCAGGCATTTATGAGTTAACCGTCTGAAACCTGACTAGAAATTTTGTAATTATTTCCTGTGGCTACAAGATCATCTCAAATACATATAAGGAAATTTGATGCCACAGGGTGCTTTGCAGCCAGGAAAACTGTATTTCCAAAAATATGGTGGCTCCATTATTAGTACCTTTTAAGCGATGGAAATGAAGCCAATGTCTGAATATTTCCATAATGTGCTAAGATTTCTCTTTCTTAAATAACAACTCTATTGAAATAGAATTCACTTTTCTAAAGTGTACAATTAATAGTTTTTAATCTATTTACAGAATTGTGTAACCACTACCACTAATTCCAGAACATCTCCATCTCCCCACATGGATACGCTGTGCCCATTAGCAGCTTCTCCCGATTTCCTCCCAACCATCTGAGACCTAGGCAACCAACTAACTACTTTCTGTCTCTGTGGCTTTGCGTAGTCTCTATATTTTTTATAAGGAAATCATAAAATAAGCAATCTTTTATGACTGGCTTCTTTCACGGGGCATAATGTTTTCAGGGTTCATCCGTGCGTATCAATACTGTATTCCTTCTCATTGCTGAATAATATTCTGCCGTATGGATCCATCACATTTCCTTTACCCATTCATTAGTTGATGGACATTTGGGTTGTTCCCACGTTTTGGTTATTAGGCTGCCGTGTATGAGTTTCGGGGTAGGTGTGTGTTTTCATTTCTCTTGGGTATGTACCTAGGAGTGGAATTCCTAGGTCACATGATAACTGAATGTTTAGCCATCGAGAAACTGCTACACTGTTTTCCAAAGTGGCTACACCATTTACGTTACCAGTTTACACGAGTTCCAATTTCTTTACATCCTCTCCCACACTTGTTATTGTCTTTTTGCTTATTGTCCTCTTAGTCGGTATAAAGTAATATCTCTTTGTGGTTTTGATTTGCATTTCCCTGATTACTAATGATGTTGGGCTTCTTTTCATGTGCTTATGGGCTATTGGTATATCTTCAGAGAAATCTCTCTTCTTTTGCCCATTTTGAAATTGGCTTATCTTTTATTATTGATTTTTAGGAATTCTTTATATAGTCTACATACAAACAAGTCTTCTTCATTTCTGAGAGACGACATCCAAACAATAATATTAAGTAAAAATATCTGGCACCCAAAATTGAGATATACACATATACATACAAAGAAGTGTAAGATACCATTTTTTCCATTTTTAGCAAGGAAATCTCATTACTTGCATTAACAAAACTCTCAAAAAGTGCACACACGTTCAAAAGGATGTGCAAAACATACAGTAACAGGACAAAGTCAAGCAAATTATGGCATATTTATGTGATGAAACATGCTGCTGCTTTTAAAATGATAATTTTGAAGTGTTCTCCATGACGTTGGAAACCTTGTATGAAACATCAAGTGAGCACACATACACAGAGTATAATCTTAACTACGTTTTTTCAAAAATGTAGAAAACAGACAAGAAACAAAATACTGTGGTATGTTAGTTGTGGCAGCACCCGGGCAATGGTATGATAGGCGATCGTTTCCTCACGCTTTGCAGTTATGTACAAAAAGCATGCATTTCTTTTATAATCAGGCATTTGATGGGGAAGGAGGCAAAGCTGTCTCAGCGGTACCACAAAAAAATGTAAAACTCGGATAATATACTGTCTTTAACAAATTTTGATGATTTTGGAATAGGTGGTTTTTCATGGCCGTTCATTATATCTTTTGAGTAACGCCAGAAAGTTAGTCATCTTACCTACAAAATCCCACAACCATTTATGTTGGACTTTATCTCCCCACGTGTTTAAGATACTTGGTGGAAGGAGCTTGGCATCCGGAGACACATTGCCTCGTCCGGCAACAACGCTTTCTGATATGAGTGCACCCCTCTGGTTTGAAAGATCTATGAAACCCTGATCAAGGACAATTTTTCTTTGCTTGTTTTTTGTTCGTTTGTTTCGTGTATTATTGAGAGAGAGAGGCCCGTGAAGCTTTGAAAACCTGACTGTGTGCCAGATCGTTCTACGTACGCAGCTCCTTTCCTCAGGGGCGGTCTCTGGCCGCAACTCCTGCAACTGCTATCATTTCAAGACAAACCACGAACTGCTGAGGAATTCACTGGGAGCTAAAAAGGGACTTTCCTTCACAGTGTGCTCCTTCAGGTCGCTAGCAGATTTCTTTTGTTCTCAGGCCCTGAGTGGTCATTATCCACAACAGCCCTCATTCCCTACTCTCCATGTGAATGTATTCTGAGGCAAAACGACTTTTGAAAAACAAACTGTTCTGGTAGGTTTGGATCCCCGGCGATGCAGTGATGTTGGCACAGGGCTGTGGACACATGTCCGGATCTGCTGTTGGTCAATGTGAGAGCAATTTTGCTAAAAATAAGGACTTTCTTTGCAATTTATGGAGGTATGGATAGAGAAGAAACTGGAGTTGTCCCTCATTTTTCAAATGCCCTTTCATTTCCTGCTGTGTGCTGGTGTTTCCAAGCCTCCACATGAATTAAAGTTCCAGTGAGATTGGCCATAGCGGTTTCTTGGGAATGTCCATAAATATTTTTTTGCTTTGGTTTTTGTTCTCGGCAGAAAGTGTTGCTTGTGATTATCCCTTTTTGAAATTACATCTCTTTTTAAGATCTGAAAAAACAAGCTTTGTGTTTTTCAAGAAGCAAACAATTTTTTTTTCTTTCCCCTGCTCAAGACGGAGGGGTTTTACTTTAGGGGCTGAGGTTTGCAGTTACTGACTCTCCAAGAAGGCAACAGTGAACCACCAATGTCTTCCCTGGTTGAAGTAAACTTTTCTCACATTTTTCCTGTAAGCGATCATTGTTTTAGCAGGTTAATTATTTTACCACATAAAGTGGTAATTGTTCCCTGTGCTCAGTGCTCTGAATAAATCAGGCCCTTCCTTGTGTTAGGACACTCATCCCCGGGCTTCAGCAACATTAACCAATTTGCTCAGAGATTTTTATCCATCCAGGGACTTGAAAGTTTGGTAACATTTAAACAATTTTAAAGAAGAAGAAGAAGGAAAAAAAAGAAAAATCCTGCAAATCAAAGAGGATGCCCCACAGTAGAACCCGTGCTGGGCTCTAGGTCACAAAGTAGTGAATATATTACTCCCTGAGGCTTTGCGACATTAACTATGGTGGACAGTGCCTCTTTTCTTCTACTGCTTTTTTTTTTCTTTTTTTAACAAAAGGATCCCATTAAAGGAAACACACACACACACACACACACAAAGTAGGAATGCAAGGGCATTTCCAAGTTCAGTTTCTTTCTGCGGATTGCACTTTCTAGTCCATAGGTAATATTGAGGAACGTTGGCAGTTGCTGACCGACCTTGCTCTTGACATCCCTTCTCAGGTTTGGCCACACAGGACTTNTCTTTTTTTAACAAAAGGATCCCATTAAAGGAAACACACACACACACACACAAAGTAGGAATGCAAGGGCATTTCCAAGTTCAGTTTCTTTCTGTGGATTGCACTTTCTAGTCCATAGGTAATGTTGAGGAACGTTGGCAGTTGCTGACCGACCTTGCTCTTGACATCCCTTCTCAGGTTTGGCCACACAGGACTTGAACAGAAGGCTTTAGATGTACCACAGGATAAACCTATTGTTGGGAATTATAGCTAAAGTTATTGAGTGCTTCTTTGCCATGTATCATTTGAAATTCTACGTCGTTCCTTTTTCATTTAAATCTCATAACCTCTGGAAGAGGTCCATGTTACCATTGTCCTTGTTTTGCTGGGGTTAAGTGAGTTGGCCAAGGTTCCACAGCCAATGAAGGACAGAGGCAGGAATCGAGTGCAGGCCACCCCATACCAGTGAATGTTGGCTTTTTACCCCTATTATTTTTGACTCAACTACAAAAGTACCTACATCTGTCAGCTCTTCCTATTATTTCCATTATGTCCATTTCCATGGACAGGAGTGCAAGTTTGCAAATCCTGGCTGTCCACTGAAACAGTGCACAGCCACCTCATGTGTTATACAAAATGTCTAGCAGGGACGCTCGAATCCTATGTGTTTACTGTGTCTTCGACCAATATTACACTCTATCCTATTTGGAATTAAGTTGATCAGAGCTAGTAAAATATACATTTTAATAAAGTGACTCTCAAAAGGACTACAGGTGAATGCCAATGTATGTTTGCTTTAATAGCATTTAGAAGTTTATACAAGTTTAAGAAGATTGTCTTACATTTTATCCATTTTTTTCTTATTGAAACTATTACAATATATTTTATAATTTTTATTAAAGTGGTAAATGCATTCACCACAAAAAATACAGAAAAATTAAAAATGAAAAAAAATTAAGAGGTCAGTTCAGGTCCATCTATTTAGGGATAACGACTGCTAGCATGACAATGTCTCTTTTAGTTAATATATCATAAGCATATTCTTGACACAAAATATTATGCCATAACATTGTATTTGAGGATTATATACTGTATCATTGTATGCGTATAGCGTCTTTTATTTAACCAATCCCCTATTTGTGGACATTTAATGCTTTTAGCTATTCATTATTGAAAACAATGTAGCACTTATCCTTGAAGACAACTCTTTGTGTACATTCATAATTATTTCCTTAAGATAGTTTCTTAAAAGTAGAACTTCAGGGTCAAAGGATACATAAAACATTAGGATTTTTTTCTTTCTGGAAAAAGTTTACCGATACTTTATGGCCCAACAGCTAAGTGAGAGTGCCTGTTACTCTACCCCCATCATTGGATATGATCAATGTTCAAGTAATTACCAATTCCATAGGAGAAAAAGAATATTTCACTTTATTTTCCATGTTTCAAAACCACGATGAGGCCGGACATCTTTTCATAGTCTATTAGCCATTTGTACTTCTCCTTTATTACATTTTGAGAAGCAAAATTTTAAACGACTTTTGGTTCTGTCTAAGCAATACCAAATATCTTGATGATAGGTTAACAAAAGAGTTTTATTTATTTATTTATTTATTTATTTATTTAGGAGTCCTCCTTTGTTTAGATGCCAGCCCATAGAATTTTGGGGTTGAAGGGTACCTTATTGTTTGACACCTTCCCGTGTGGCTTTGGTAACATGGCGGGCTTTCCTGTTCTGAGTGGACACTCTCATGATGGGCACTAAATTGACATTTAGAGAAATGTGGAAGTGAATGACTAATAAGACCCTTTTCTGACCTCACTCTGAACTAAAATGCTGAGTCACCACGTTATTTGTGGCTACAAAAATATTACTGGCAAATAGTGTGGGGCTATCAAATTCAGTTCCATCTGTAATTGAATTAGAGGCCCACATCCTTTTTTCCAAGGAGATTGGTGTACCAAATCCTGCCTTTGACAGTGCTTAGCATTAAACAGGATTCCAGCCAATGAACAAAGTTCCTATTTATGGAAAATGTCAAGGGTGATCAGTATGAAAGAGTAGTAATATCATTATTTTCTATCTAACTTACTTAATAATTGGACATGAACGGTGAGAACATTTCTGCCAAACAAATACCAATGTTCTGTCCTAAGAAGCTGAGTTAAAGGTTCATGGAATCCTAAAGGATCCAAAACAAATACAAAACAAACATTTCAGATGAGGGCAATTATGGGTAAAAAGTCCCATGGAAACGTGCATGTGTTTCATGTCAAAAAGAAAAGAACCCATTCTTGAACTGCTCGTATTCCACTCTGTGGGGCTGGTGTATTTTTGAGAATCTGCATACCATCATTTGCAGGAGGAATGTTCTCTTCTGTTCTCTTTGGTCCCTTCCACCCCAGTGCACTCACATGGATGTGTGCCCACCTGTCCCAGGACTGCATTTCCTGCCCCCTGAATTCCTCAACATAACAGAGTTGGCCGGTCCCACCTCCAGCCCACGTGCTCACCAAATGTGGAGCATGGAATGAAACAACCAACCTGCCAAAGCACACCAGAACACAGCATTCGGTGGGTGAGTGGGGCATTCTCACTCGCACTGTCAGCTGAGAGGACTGAAGGATGGTGAGAGTTGAGACTTATTTAAGACTGTGCAGTTGGTGACAGAGCCAAGACCCCAACTCAGATCTCTTGTTCCTAGAGCTAGGTTCTCTCAACAGCAAAGAAAACCAACTGATGCATCTTTAAGCCTCTATTCCATATCATAAAAGTGGTGAATTTATTAGTATCAGCAAGGTTATTCCGTTCTATATTGTATACCTTGGCTCATTTCCCAAATAATTCAAAGGAATTCAAAGCATCCTATGAATGTATAATGAGAGAGAAAGAGGGAGGAGGAATAAACATCACACACTGGGAAACCTGCACTGGAAGTAGAATAGCTAACCTTAGTAAGTGCTGTGCGCCAGACATTGTTCTAAGTGCTTTACATAGGTTAACTCACTTAATCCACACAATGACTCTGTGAGGTGGGTACTCCTATTATCCCAATTTTACAATCCTAGGAAATGGACAGAGAATTCCAGTAACTTTCTCAGGTCACAAAGCTAATATGTGGCAAAGCCTGCGTATTAACCTAAGTAGTCGTGGGCCTGGAACCTATGCGCCATACTATTCCACCTTCTAAATATATCCTTGGCATCTTTACTCCTCCAACTTCTGTCTCCAGACCGGGACCTGAGAAACTATGCCCCTGAATCTACTCTCACACTTGATTCTAGGAACTGAACTCTGGGCCCTTTTTTCCACTGTGGTGAATAAGTATATAGTAAGGTCATCATTTGAGTGGTGCCTGGGTGGCTCGGTTGGTTAAGCCTCTGACTCCTGGGTTTGGCTCAGGTCATGATCTCCGGGTTCTGGGATCAAGCCCTGCCTTGAGCACCACACTCAGCGGGGAATCTGCTTGAGGATTCTCTCTCTTTGTCTCTCTCTGCCTCTCCCCCACTCTTGTGCATGCATGTGTGCTCTCTCTCTCTCTAAAATAAATAAATCAGTCTTAAAAAGATCGGCATTTGATAAGATTTTTTTAGTTGTTCTCAGGAGGAGAATTTAATCCATATTAAGTGTAGGCTCCAAATTTGAGCTCCCTTATTTCCTAGTTGCGTGATCTTGGGCAAAGCACCTATCTTCTTTGTGTCTCAGTTTCCCCATTTGTCAAATTTGGACAATAATATGTAACTATCACATGTTTAGTGTGAACAAACCTCTGACCATGGATGAAAAGCTCTTAGCATAGTACCTGGCACAGAGTAATAATCAATGTCAGCTATTATCATTATTATTATTTGGAGAAAATAGAGCACTTGGGCAGATAAGGCCCAATTTCTGGATCTGTTAAGACTGGTATCCTGAAAATTTTAGAAATTTGGAAGTCAATGTTAAACATTGGAAAATTATACAAGTGATTCGTTGCCCACCTGGAACTGAAGATATAGATTCAAATACTTTCCAGGCCCAGTACTGGGCACATAGTAATAATCAGTGTCATCTATTGTTGTTGCTATGAGAAAATACAGTACTTTTAGATCTTTACACTTAGGCCCCAGAACACTCACATTCTCAAAGAATCAGAATCATCAGAACTAAGAAAATAAAACCAGGCCAAGATAATATAACCATTAACTGTTTGTACCTTAATGTTAATTAAGTTCTAGCTTTGGGTTCAATTGCCTGACCTACTTTTGGTAATTCTAACTCATCCAGACTCAGGTATAATATGTCTTTTGAATTTTTATACCTGCAGGCTTTCTAGATCAGTTTATTGTTTTTAAAATGTTAAAGTATAATGCTAATCATAGAAATTAGAAATTGTAGAAATTCATGAAGAGAAAAATGTCAGTCATAATCTCATCTTCTCACAATGGTGAGAATTAAATAAGTCATAACTCTTGGTCATTGGCTCGTGCATGGCCGTCTTTAATTTTGTTCATCATCATATAACAAAGCGACTAGCAGAAGACCCATTGTCCTGCCCAAGAAGTGGACTGTTACAATAACTGACCTCTACTTATTGGTTTTCCCCTATTCTTCTGGATCCTGTGCCTTCCTGCTAGAGATAACTATTGTCCCAAATTTTGTGCTTATTACCACTCCTTTTCTTAGTCTCATCATGCACACACATACACATGCAAACACACATGCACATGTACAGGAATGTGTGCCTCGATAACAAGATTTAGTTAGCTTGTTTGGGCATATTACTTATTAAGATATATTATTAAGATTCATGGCACACCTGGGTGGCTCAGTCAGTTAAGCATCTGACTTTTCATTTCAGCTCAGGTCATGAGCTCAGGGTCATGAGATCAAGCCCCACATCAGGCTCCATGCTTAGTGGGGAGTCTGCTTAATATTTGCTCTCTCCCTCTGCCCTCCACCCCACTTGTGTATGCTTTCTCTCTCTCCTCAAATAAATAAATAAATCTAAAAAAGAGAACTATTACTAAGATTCATCTCTGTTGGCTTATACGGCTGAAGTCATGCATTTAAAAATGTTTAAATATTTTATCATGTGCTTACACCATACCTTATTTATGCTTTCTCTTGTTAATGGGCATTTGGAGATATATTTCTTTGAAAAACATATGTATTTTTTAATGGTGTTAAGATCAAATGCCAAATGCAATTTTGCTTCTGCCTTCTGCCTGTTTCTGCACTTATCATTATATTTAAGAATTTTTTCATTTTATTACACATTTTAGAAATAATAACATCTCATTCAGTGGATATATCATGATTCACTTAACCATCTTGTTGTTATTAAGCGTTTAGGTTGTCTCTCATCTCAGCTAGCACAATTACCATATAAACTACATAAATATGGTTTTTGAATTTTATGTTATTTCCTGAAAGTGACTTCCAGAAGCAGAAGCACTCGGTCAATACCCAAACATTGCAGGGCTCTTGTATATACTGCCAAATTAGTCTGCAGTGCATTAGACTAATTTACATTTTACCAGCAATGATTCATTGTGCCATAGAAATGTCAATTTTAAAGTCTGGCCAACTCTGGATATTCATTCAAATCACTCTCTTGTACACCCGACACTAAAACGGTATTATATGTTAGCTATACTTCAGTTAAAAATAAAATGTAAACAAAAATAGATATTCAGAGGAAATAGCCTATCCCGACATGCTCGGCAACAGTAAACTGGTTATAGGAAAACTAAATGCAAAAGAGAAATACATTTACAATCACTAGCAAACTGTTTTAATTAAACTCTTTTTTGTAAATAGCTGACAATAAAAACTTTGGCTAGCAAATACTAAAAAAAGAAAACCTGGTTATTTACTACTTTACTTCTGCATATCAAATATAGGATTATTTGGAATTGTTCAGATAAATGGGCAACATTTTCAGTTTTTCTTTCTGGACATCTGATTGGCTTATGTAGAGCCCGAAAGAAGCCAACATACTGCCTCAGGCGAATTGTTTTGTTTTGTGAATTCATGTGTTTTATGCTTTGCATTGACCATAAATTAGCCTCCTCTTCCCTTTCTGGATTTCAGGTTGGTGTGTACTTGAAGGCACTCTTTGTTTTACTGGGCACCATGAAATCTACAATGTCCCATCTGTAAATAACTGTCTAACTTCGCTGAAACCCTTGTCAGCTCTAATAGGAGTCAGGAGAGGGAATTTTTGTTTTCCTTGGTATAGAAATTCCAACGGTTCTGTAGATTATTTAAAAAGCATCTCAATCTCCATTGCAGTGCTGACCCACAAACATAATGGTGTCAGCATTTCTTGGCCTCATTTTCTCTCCTGGAGGGAATCATAATACATTTAATATGAAGTTTATTACTGCCTCTGTCTGTATGCAAGAACTGATAAAATCATTTTGTTTCATTATATCTACACCAATAACAATAAAGTGGATAAATAGTGATTAGAAGAGCACAAGAGCCAAAGATAATATAGGCCTATTAGGTCCAGAATGGTGGTAGCACAATACCCCATACATATTTTAGAAGAAGATGTTAGTTCAGAGAAAGGTCAAAGTAATTCTACAAACATATAAGAAACATTAAAAATACGGGTCTTCAGCTTTGAAAAGCCAAATGATCTTGATTCCAAATCAACCTCAAGTTTTTTCTCTTGCTCGTGAGTGTTAGACCACAATTTATAAAGTTTTTCTTTTTCTATTAGTGTCTTTCCCATAGACACACACGTTTTGTTTTTATCTATCCCTCAGTTTAGGTTTGAATGATGCTTGTCTTTAATTTTACAGGAAAAAAAATTTTTTTGAAATATCAGTATAAAATTATCCTGTAGTTTATGTCATATATCAGGACATTTTTACTAAATTGTTTTTACTTCATTTTATTTTATTTTTTTTATTTTATTTTTTTAAGAGAGAGAGTGCACAAGAGAGAGTGGGGGGGGCAGAGGGAGAGAAAGAGAATCTCAAGCAGACTCCCTGCCCAGTGCAGACCCTTCCAAGGGCTGGATCTCACGACCCTNTCAAGCAGACTCCATGCCCAGTGCAGACCCTTCCAAGGGCTGGATCTCACGACCCTGAAAACACTACCTGAGCTGAAATCAAGAGTCAGACGTTTAACTGTTGTTTTTAGTGCCTTTTAAAATATCATGAGAGCTACCCCTTGCCATTGCTTAACCTTTTCCAAGGAGGAATATATGGATTATCAATGGCTTTCCTTTCTGTGCCTCAATTTCTTCATCTATAAAATGGGTTTTAAAAACAGTACCACTTCAGGGGCACCTGGCTGGCTCTGTTGGTAGAACATGTGGCTCTTGGTCTCAGGGTCATGAGTTCAAGCTCCACGTTTAACTGCCCCCCCCCAGCCAATAAAACCAACCAACCAACCAACCAACCAACCAACCAACCAACCAACCAACAGAAAGCCAGTACTACTTCGTATAGCTAAGATTAAATGAGTTATGTAAAGTCCTTAGTATAAAAACAGGCCAGAGAAGTTGTTGTATAAGAGTTAGTATGTTTATTTTTAGTCAATCTAATACAAAATTTATGCTAATAAGACGTCCAGTAGACTCTAAATACCCGTTCAACTGTTGAGAATCAAATAAGAAAGTAATACCACTGGAGGCACAAAATAACCATTATTGAACCTTGGTTCCATAAACATTAATTTGGGGGCTACATTGAGCAAAGAAAAATATTAAATAATGCACTTCCAGGTCAGAAGATTTTGAACAAAAAGAGTGCGAGTTACAGATGTTTGCACATTTTGCTGAAAGGACAGCCCTCCTCAATTTTGGAGAATTATTGCGTCGGATGTAGTTGTTTGCTCAGAAGGATCCTGGGTGGGAGAATGTGGGAGGTATGTGTTTGTTGCGCACCATCTACTATTCCTCTTCTTCCTTCCTGATGCGACCTGGAGGCAGGCTGCGAAGTCCTTCAGGAGGGGCTGACTCTTCTGTTGCCCCAGCAGGTGAATCTTGAGTCCATCCTCTTACTAGTGACTGGTTTGGAAATAGGTGAATCATTCCATTCTTGCTAATACCACACAGTAATGAGGGCAGAGGGGTGCAAGACCACCTCACTCTGGGGGTCCCAAATAAACCACATTTCAGCCACTCACTGATGACAAGAATCCAAAGGTAGAGAAACAAGTGGTGGTGAAATGAAAGAGGGATTTATTTCAGTAGGGCCAACACTGAGAAGACAGTGGACTAGTGTTTCAAAGATGTCTCCAAAGTACTGAAAATAACATCTAGGTTTATATAAGGATAATGTGGGCAAAAGTTGGTGGGTACATGCAGGTGGATGGTAAAGGTCAAGGTTGATCCCTGTCTTTGGGGTCAATCATATGGGGTCTTGCTGACATCAGGGCAGTCCTTATTACTTGAGGGTTCCCATCACAGGGTGTTTGGCTTGTGGGGTCTTTTGCCTGAGTTAAGAGATAAGCTGGAGAGAAGAACTTAATCAGTAAGTACAGGCCGAGGTCAAAATGGGGGTAGTGGAAGTCCTCTGTTAACATGAGGCAAGGTCTACTTGGGGACTTCTGGGAGAATATTCCTGGTACTTAAAGAGGGTTTCATGAAAGAAGTGATTTTATCTTTTAGTCTTTGGATAGTAATGTGTAAGGATGTAGTGACTAGAACCACAACAACCATTATGACCATGAGTGGACAAATCTGAAGAGAGAAATCTTCATGCTGAGAATGGCAGAGCAGGAATTTGGAAAAAACATGGATCCCTGATGATGTCATTCAGCTGCTGAATTACCTAACCTATAACACCTTGACACCATTTCTCTGTTTTAATATGTGAGATCCCAGATCCCTTAACTGTTTAAGTCATTTTCAGTTGAGATTTCTGTTACTTGCAGCAAAAACATCCAAACTAACACCGAAGGACATACGTGTGAGACATAGGGGACGTGTCTTACTGGTTAGCCAGAAATGCTACTTTCTTATTGCTAGTAACATGTTGCCACAAACTTTGGGTTAAAACAACACAAATTTACTCTCTTACAGTTCTGGAGGTCAGAAGTCCAAATTCAAGCTGTTGGCAGGGCTGAGTTCCTTCTGGAGGTTTAGGAGAGAAGCAGTTTCCTTGTCCTTCTCAGTTTCTAGGATGTCCTGTATTTCTTGGCTGTGGCCCCCTCTTCCCATCACTGTTGTCTCTTGCTTCCAACAGCACATCTCCCACTACTGACTTGGATCTCCTTCTGCCCTCGTATAGGGACATTGGAGCTCTCTGGAAAGTCCGGGATAATCTCCCTGTCTCCAGACCCCTATCTTAACCACATCTGCAAAGTTCATTTTCATGTAAGGAAGGAGAGTCACGGGTTCTGGGGATTACAACACTGACGTCTCTGGGGAGGGAGGCATCCTTCAGCCTACCACATCCGGTCAACTGAGCCAACCCTGGAGAGCTGCTGTCATGGCCAGATCACCTAATACTCTTGCGGAGGGAACAGCATGATGAAGATATTGCTAAGCTGCAGTTACTGTCTCCTTTATATTACCAGGCTCAGCCATAATCTTGCCCTTTGCAAGTGATTGTATCTTCATCCCTAATCCGTAGCCCTTATTTAGCCCAGAATGATCAATCCTTCTTGCTTCATCTCTATACTAATAATATTTGACATTTAAATCGAGTCTTTATTCTATGAACTATTTTCAGAGCTTTATCTGTACTAAAGAAATTAATCATCATAAACCTCTGACGTTGTTAATACTGCTAT